>NC_060166.1:20338902-20346256 GCF_021292245.1 Micropterus dolomieu | reverse complement strand
CGACTATTCCTCCTTCGGACAGTCACCCAGCCCCCCTTTCCTGGCTGCACAGGGGATGCCGGAGGACGGCTACCAGAGGCTAACTCAGGCCGTTCCGCTCCGACTACCGGGGACTGGCTAGCTACAGTAGCTAAAGACTGATCTACCAAGGTGCGGAGCCGGACTTCTAAATCACTGAGCCTCGCCTCCATGTCTATAAATAAACTACACTTATTACATGTACCATTACCGCTAAAGGAGGCAGAGGAGTAACTGAACATCTGACACACCGAGCAGGAGAAAGTAGGAGAGAGAGAGGGAGAAGGAGAAGCCATCGCTAGCTGCTAAGCTAAAGTCGCTAACGGCTAAGCTAAAGTACTATAGCGTCAGCTACCAAAACTTTAGAACAAGTATGAGACTGAACAGCAGTCACTAAAAGATGGAAAGAACTGTGAGTGCTTAAGCAAAATTACTGTAAAGAATAAGTGTTTAGCGAACAGTTGGCCGCTGTAATCAAACAAATGTAACTGTTATTTAGCGAGAGCAGCACAACACGGTACCAACACACAAGCACCGGAAACGGAAATGAGTCGACACGCTTACCGCAATACGTCAGCAATACGTCAGCCCCAAGCAGACGATCAGCGGGGTTTAAAATTACCTGTTGTGATGCTGGAGGTTTAACAGTGCAGAAGTGTAGTATTAACTCAACGCAGGTCTGATGAGCTCTGACAGCAGATGTGAAGCCAGTTGACTTCATCATGCTGGAATTTCATTCAAAGCTGTCTGCAGAAGCATATGGACATCATTCAATAAAACAGAGATGATGGGTAATCCCACCTTTGTAACCCTGATAATGTAAACCCCTTGCCTCTTCTTCCCAACACACAGACAGATGGACAATGCCTCTGAAGCATTTATGATGTTTCTACCTATTGTCTCCATCTGAAAATTGTAAGCTCTTAAAGCTCTTTAAAACTAAATTGCTGCATTTGGGGGCACACGTTCCCCTATTATGTATTTCAGATTTGTGATAATATCTGGATGAATGCTTGAATGTCAGCACAATGAGCAGCCCAGTCACTGTCTGAGTTCCACACCACAACTGACAATTTGTTCCAATTCCAGTAGTGATTTTCAGTAGAGCGTTTTCATTCTGTCGTTTAACAGACTGTTTCACCTTGAGCTTTGACTCAAGTCTCATGTGGCATGAACAGGAGACCCCCCACAGTATTTGAACGCTCCATGTAGTGAGTTGTAGTGAACAAGATCTGAAGCTAATCGCAAGGGAAAGTGTTGCTTTTTTGTCTGAGCCGCACAGTAAAGCTTCTAATCTTTTACATTTATGACAAACCGGATTGATACCACCAAAAATGAAAGAGAAATGTTGCTGAAATCAGATTGGCTGCCATTTTATGAATGTAGGTCTGTTTATGTACATGGAGCAACAGGGTTTTTAAGGGCATGTAAAACAAACAATGTCATTCAAAACTAATGCAAATGAAGAATGAAGCTAAAATATTTTCGATTTTCCTTATGGTTGTTAAAAAAATTCACAGGTGACCCAAGTAATTGTTTTATGTGCAGGGGAAGAGGCTAAAATGGAAAGGTCGTATAGCTGCAGGATAGTTCAGGAGAAAGATTAACATTTTGAAAATGAGCTTATTCGTTTTCTGGGAAAGTGTTTAAATATCTAGCCTGGCTCTGTCCAAACGTAACAAAATTCACATAAAACCACCTCTAAAGCTCACCAGTTGACACGCTACAGTATATCTCATTTGTATAATTTGTCAAAAAAATGTGTAAAGACAACAATTTGTGGTTTCATGGGGGACTGTGTACCGAACAATTTCTTGCTGGGAGCAGTGACTTCCTGGAGTATCTCCTGGTCTCAACTTCTTGGTGATGGCAAGATTCCAGGCAACCGCGTGTAGAACCTCAAATTGACACGTATGTGCTTTTTTTTTAGAAATTAAACAAACATGATACATGTTACTTAGTGGGCTTTAGGTGCTGGTAGGTGGATTTTGTTACTTTAGGATAGAGCCAGGCTGTTTTCCCTTGTCTCCAGTCTTTATACTAAGTTAAGCTAACCTGCTGCTGGTTTTACCTTCATATTGAGTGGAGTGGAGTGTGCTATTCAACTTCTCATCTTCTCAACAGCTAGAAAGCGATTAAGCAATTTCCCAGAATGACAATATTACTTTAATAGACACAGTGCATAAAGATGTCTTCCTCTATAAAATGTTATAAGTGGTAAATGTTTGTCAGATTTTTTTAGCAGCTCCCTTCCCCTTAATAAAGTTTAATAGAGTGCATGTTGCCAGTAGAAGGCTCAAACAATACAAATTTGATTTTATAGCTTCCAGGCTCAACTGGACACAACCCACCGTCATACTGTGTTAAACCACTGTCCAAATGTCCAAGCGTCAGCCACAGTTGTTGCCACTTCAGAGTTTTGGTGGATGTTACAGTGTGGGATTATAGGCTGGTAATGTCCTGTGGATGCTTTATGCTTTACAACATGCTGCAAAAGCCTTTGCTTGTTTTTTTCCCTGTTAAATCCTGTAAATGTAACTTATATATATAAGCAAACTTTTCAAAGAGTGCGAATTCCTAAAAAACCTTGTCGTAGGAGGGGATGACAGAGGGGAGACAAATGAGGGAGAGAAAGAGAGTGGGAGAGCAATCGAGGAAGAGATCAGATAAAACTGACAGTGGAGAATTGAAGTTAATTTGTTTCTTTGATGACAGCAGGACACCCAGAATCTGATTTAAAATATTAGCGCAACACTTTTGAATCTGATTTCTCTTCCATCTCTGCCCTCACAATACAGATCTGCTCTTGTCCCTGTCCACATCCATCTATCTCCAAATCTATCTCCTTGTTTATTCAAGTTTCTTCTTTTTTCAAGCTCTTCATCCCCTTTCCTTTACAGCCCACACAGATAGATGTATCTTACGCACCCCTATTTGTGTCTCTGACGTACTTTCCTTCCTCCAATTTCTTTGCTTTTAACACACTTTATCAGCCTCTCAGCCTCCTTGTCTTTGCATCCATCTTTTTTATGTGCCCTTTTATTTTCAGTTTCTCCAGTCCTCTGCCTTCCTCAGTCCTTACATTTCTTATATCTCCCTCCCATTCCTTTTTTTCCCCTTCTGTGTACCCTTTCCTTTTGCCTCTCTCACTTTTTCTCCTCCTTTTCTCCCTTTCTCCCCCTTTTCTATCCTCTCCTTCCTTTCTTTCCTGCTAGCTTCCTCTCTGTCCCTATTTTCCTTCTCTGAAATGTATTACTGTCATCTAGTGTTTAAAAAAGGAACCACAGCAACACTGTCTTTGATCAATGGAACAGGCAAGCCTACTCCTACTCTCTTCTACTCTTCTTCATCTCCTCTCCATCAGCAATAACAGTAAGGATTCATTCATGATCACATCAAAATGATTTTGTAAGGTGTTTTTTATGCTGTGGTCAGTGAAATTCATATACAAAGAGAAAACACTGCAATGGAAATAATAATAATAACACTTATAATAACAATAATATAATAATAATAATAACACTTGACTAATGCGTGTTCAACAACTTTAATGACTTATTTACATCTCAGACACTAACTAACCCCCATAATAAGCAGGTCTCACTCTAGTTATCTCCAGTTAAAAAATAAATAGTGATAAAGTATAAAAGATAATCATTTTTACATATTGTACCTCGGAGTATGTACTCTGTTATTTACTTTAAAGTCATTTTGACAACCATTTACACATCTTAGCTGCTCAGTGTGAAATTTCTCAATGTGATGGAATAGGTTTTCCACAGGTCAACGACGGTATAATTAAATCCCTGGATCAAATTTAGGAAAAACTACAGTGCCATATTGTTTTAATAACCTTAAGTTAATACAGACAGGTTTCATATTTACTTACAATCTGGGATGCGATGTTTGCGAATGTAATGGATACCTTTAAAATCCCATTTTGTAGGAACTTGTGCATGTGATTGTCGTTTGCCAGTTGATGTTTTTTTACAACACCGCTCACATTGTCTGGCTTTAACTTGGTAATGTGACTAATTAAGTCAAATGAGAAATTCCAGCTACTAGCCGTAATAAGCCTAAAGGAAGCAAGGCAGGAAGGTTAAGAGCAGTGAAGCCCCGTCTTGTTGGATAGAAACAACTGTTGTTCCTGCCATCAGATCATACCTCAAAGTAGACTTATGCAAAGTGCAGTGATATTGTCTATGAATATTAGATGCTTGCAATGCATACAGGCAAAACTTCACTTATAAATACAGGGGTTTACAATTCAACTGTTATTTACCAGCTGCATTAGTCTTTTGTCTGAAAAAGAACGTAATTGCGTAACAACGTGATGAATTTTCCAGGCAAAGCTCTCAATCATTTTAGTTCAGTCATTCTAGTTTGTTATCTTCCCCAGACATGTCACAATGACGTTGATTGGGAATGTTTGTGTATGTTGAGTGCTGGCCAATTCATCCTGGAGGCAACTGTACATTTTGTGACGCACCACCTCCAGTTTGGGTAGAGGGTATTGTCCAACATCTTGCTGACAGGAAGATAATATGTGTGGAAACGACATGAAAAGAAGCTCCAGGATCATTTATGGAGAGAAATTTCTGTGTGAAAGGTGTCTGGTTTTGACAAACTGTTCCTCAAAGGCTGTGTTTGTATCTGTATCTGGCTTGCCTGTTCCTTTTTGAATGAAAACTCTTGCAGCTGTAATCACTGAGAAGTGATTTGACTGGCGTCTCTCACTGAACTCTGGTCCTGAAAATGTAACGATTTTTGTGAAATTTTAATGCTTTGATGGAATGGCTCTGGTGACAGTGATTACAGTTATTATCTTAAATAAATACAAATACAAGATGTTGTGTCCCCATACGCACACTCCACAGGCTGCCCTTGCAGTAGTCTGGCTTTGTATGAGTTATAAGACAGATCTCATTGTGTGAACAGCAGGCCCAGGTGTCTTACTGTCAGGTATGTGAAGGTTAAAGCTGATGCTTTGTTGGGTGAACTATTAATTTATGGTGAGCAATTATTGCAGGCATTAGCCCAAGTTTCACTTCACTACTTTTTTCATAGAAGGACTACTGCTCGAGAAACCAGTGGAGTGCATGTTCGGTGGAGGATGATAGAATATATGGAGTGACTCTGTTAATCTGACTCAAGCAGGAAGATTTTTCCACCATAGGATTTGGGAGCGGGTGGGGTGATGACCAACCTGGTGCAGGGAAATTGGAGCCAAGCACTCAGTCGTGACAGAATGCAGAGCACAGACTTGTGTGTGTCACCGTGGCCTGGAGGTATGGAGCTGCAGATCCCCTCACAGCCATGAGTGCCAACACCAGGGATTTTATGAGCAGCCACAGGGTGCCAGAGGAGGTAGTGGAGGATAGAACTAGCATAAAGGAATTTGATGAGGTTTAAGACAAGACAGGCTGCAGTGTTTGGGATGACTTGTGGGGGCTCAAGGAAGTATTTCAGGAAGCAGGCTACAAGGAGACAGGAGATACTAATACTTGGAGCCCTGCTGCAGAGGATACATCTAGATTGATGTCGTAGATGAAAAACCTGCAGGATCCGGGGGTAGATGTAATAGCATGACTTTTAAGAATTACACAAAACTTCAAGGCAGTTAGAGGAGGGATGTGGTTTGATCCATATATAATTGCTTAATTCCATTATTTAAATTAATAATCTTATTCCGTTTGTTTAAGCTTAAGTTGGTGGTTTTGTAACTTGTAAGTGAGGGGAAGAAAAACATACACACTGACATAAAATGAATATTCAGGACAGAATCAGCTGTTATCTGCCATACTCAGGAAGGTTGGCTACTTTTACAACAGAATCCGATTCTCAAACCTTCTGAATTTAATATGACAAGAAATAGATGTTATCTGAAGGCAAAACCACAGAACAGTATAGGTTCTTCACTTGGGTTTCTGGGTCTATGGTTAAATGTTGTCTGTACAATACTGTACTGTAGTGGTAATGGTGGATAGTCATTTGCAGTTATTGGTCAAAAAACACAGTACAAATAATTAGTTAATTCAGCCTATACAGTGCTTCATTTGCAAGTGTGCTGGCTCAGCTGTTAAACTGACCTCTTTCATTAGCATTGAATAGGGTTGAACCATGCAGTTGCCACATTGTACTAGAGGAAGAAAGACTGTTGGCTCTGAAATGATAATTTTATTCCATGAACATGGGGTTGGATAATTTCAGAGAAATTAAATGGTCACCATTATGAAGTTACCATTATGAAGTTAGTGGGATCAAACCATTTCACAGAGTGACGCCGTTTATGTAATAAATGGTACAAAACAACCAAAAAAGAAAATCTGTTTCCCACTCCCCTACCGAGTTTGTGTCACTTAGCCCCAAGCACATTAATTTCTACAGAAAATAATGTATGTCATTTAAGAACAGGTCATGAACCAATTTTAAAAAAGGCTAAATATTTTCCTAAAACAACTGGGCACTGTAGTTTCTGGCAAAGGTTATTCAAACTGACTACATAGTAAATGTTTTGGGGACTATTTTTGGCTGCGGATTTGTTGCGCTAGTAAGTATTTACAGCAGCAAGATGGTGTAAATGGGATTGGCTCAAAATAAACTACAGTGCCCATTAGGGGCGTCACGGTACACAAAATTCACAGCAGGCTCAGTACGTTTTTCGGTACAGCAGGGAAAACAAAAAACTTTCCACGTAAAACAAGCACTCTAGAAATGTTTGGAAATTAGTAGTAGTCATAAATAGACTATATTGTCGGGAATTGTTTGGGTCACAGAACCAAGGAAGTCGCCTTCAGTACGTCCTGTACTGAACAGTTAAGAGCAATTACACGTACCGTTACACCCCTGCTGCCCGTGCTTTTTGTAATAAAGGAACTTGTCAGTGTTTTTAGACAATATTGGAGCCGCTCCATAGCAAGGAAGAGTAAGCTACAGTGGGGGAAAAAAGTATTTGACCCCTTGCTGATTTTGCAGGTTTGCCCACTTACAAAGAATGCAACAATCTACAATTTTAATCATATGTACATTCTAACAGTGAAAGACAGAATCCCAAAGAAAATTCCAGAAAATCACATCATATGAATTTATAAAAATTGATAACCATCTGATGAGGAAAAACAAGTATTTGACCCCCTGGACAAACAGCATGTTAATATTTTGTAGAAAAGCCATTATTGGCCAGCACAGATGTCAAACGGTTTTTATAGTTGGTGACAAGGTTTGTGCACATTTCGGCAGGGATGTTGGCCCACTCCTCCCTGCAGACAGCCTCCAAATCATTCAGGTTCCGAGGTTGTCGCCTGGCAACTCGAATTTTAAGCTCCCTCCAAAGATT
>NC_060166.1:20319659-20338802 GCF_021292245.1 Micropterus dolomieu | reverse complement strand
GGCAGCGTAGTGTGTTACCAACCGTTTCTTTTGTAACTGTGGTCCCAGCTGCCTTCAGTTGATTCATCAGTTCCCCCCTTGTGGTTTTGGGATGATTCCTCACCGTTCGCATGATCAGGGACACCCCACGAGGCGAGATCTTGTGTGGAGGCCCAGACCGAGGGAGGTTGGTGGTGGTGTGGTGCTTCTTCCATTTCCTGATAACTGCACCGACAGTTGATCTTTTCTCTCCAAGTTGCTTTCCGATTCTCTTGTAGCCCATCCCAGCCTTGTGCAGATCAACAATCTTGTCCCTGATTGTCCGTAGAAAGCTCTTTGGTCTTGCCCATGGTGGTGATGTTGGATGCTGGTTGTTTGGGTGTTGACAGGTGTCTTTTATACAGGTAACGAGGTGAGGCAGGTGTATTTGATGTAGATAATTGGTTGGGATTGGGGCTGTGTCTTAAAGAAAGACTAACTGGCTTGTAGGAGCCAGAATACTTGCTGTTTGGTAGGGGGTCATATACTTTATTTTCCTCATCAGATGGTTATCAATTTTTATAAATTCATATGATGTGATTTTCTGGAATTTTCTTTGGGATTCTGTCTTTCACTGTTAGAATGTACATATGATTAAAATTATAGATCGTTGCATTCTTTGTAAGTGGGCAAACCTGCAAAATCAGCAAGGGGTCAAATACTTTTTTCCCCCACTGTATATCAGGCATTGCCTGTTTTTGCTCCTTTCATGAGATTTGTTGTCAATACGGGAAAAAAAAGAGAATATTACCAGATTTAACATTTAATATTGTGTCGCACCATCAGTAGTTTTAGGGTTTAAAGATTTCATTATACTGCACAGCCTTGGAACAACACAGAACTAACACTATATACAAGCCTCTGAAATCCCTTCCACATATCACCAAAGTCCTGCAGTAATACGAATCTTGATCTCACAGTTGAGGAATGAAGTACTCTGCTGGGACAATCCGCAGCAATGATTGCCTTTTTGTCTGTAGATTGTTGGGTAGATTGATAGAACAAGTGAGCATTTTACACCGCAGAGTGCTATTCTCAACACTTTTTATTTCACTGCATTAGCATCTGATATTTGATCTAATGTGCATTTTTATTATTCTATTGTATTCGTTTGACTTTATTTGCTGTTAGTTTCAGTTCAGGACACACACACACAATCTTTATCACTGTCTCTTGCCTAAAATGCACACAATCTTTTACGCCCACACACATCCTCAACCAGGCGCATACATAAACCAGTTCAACTGTGCTGGTAGCATACAGTAACCTACTGTTGTCAACGTGAGAACCTAAAATAGAGATACCCTGCTTTTTCCATGGAGATACACCCATGGACACATTAGCCCACACACGCACCGTCACCAACATGAGGCTGCTCGAACAAACACATAGACCCAAACACTCTTAAGGATAGAAGGCACACAAACAAACACTGACACAGACCTCTCAGATGTGAGTTGATGCCTACCTACACACATGGACACACATTTGTGCACACATAGAGATGAAGTGTATGCAGTCAGATTTACTCATATGTGGGAACAGAATTACAAACACACAACACAAGCGCAAATCTCTGAGCTTGGATGAGATAAACATATATTGAGATTCTGGCTGATAAAACTGAAGATAACTGTGGAAAATGGACCAGCTCCCTTGGCATACAAATACCCACAAGCCCACACACACACATACACACACACACACACACACACACACACACACACACACACACACACACACACACACACACACACACACACACACACACACACATACACGTAAGTCCAGTGGATAATGACATGTGGAGCACAGATTTCGGCCGAGCATCTGAAGTAAAAAACAATGTAGTAAACTGCCTTACATGATACAAGCATGCTCTGTAGTTTATATTTCCATGTTAGTGGCATTCCTTTGAGCATATGCATCATTAAAGCTACTTTCACTTAAAACCCAGAATACTGAAGCCACATTCAACGTGCTTTTGACCAAGTGGCAACCTCTGGGGCTGAAAAATGCCCCAAACTCCACTTTGAATGGCCCCTTGAGGCTGGCAATCCCCACAGCCTGGTACTAAAAACATGGTTTTGGTCTTTATAGCTAATTTCATGACAACTGTAAGGGGGGATGAATTTTTATATTACTCATTAGTTCAATTATATGAAGTCTTAAAGTAATGCTAAATTAGGGGTGTGGCCCATTTCTCAGATCTAATATAATTTTATTTATTGAACAGAGGTTTCAACTTTCAGTTCGTTAAAAGGGGTTGCTGCAGTGTTTACTCTGAAGATACAACATGATAAACAGTGCTGATGAACCGGTGTCATTTTACAGTTTGATTTCTTTGTTTGGTCTCGTTATGGAACCTGAGAACAAGAATTAATGCCTAGAGAGGAGCATATCTATATTCACAGGGTTCTATGGTCCAGGCTCCTATGTTCCCCAGCTCAAAATCCTCTTGATATGACTTGATATCCCTCGGTCAAATGTTCAATGTATGTTTCCCTGGGTCAATAGTTACCCCATGTCAATGTCAACATCGTCCCAACCCTACTGAACATAGTGTTTCTGCTGCTCCCTGATAAAAGATAGCCTACCTGCTGATACCTGTTCAGAAAAAAACAAGAAAACTGGACTATGATGGTAACTTGTTTAACAAGCTAGATAAAAGGTAATGCAGCAGCAAATAGCTTTGGTTTAATATTTGATTTGATTACATTAATGTTTAAGTTGAGATTTACAAGAAATATTTTATTGCTACTGTGTAAAGGGACTACTGCTGGTAAAAATCAACTATTTGTTTAAAGTGCTTGCAAACCTCATATTATTGCACTTTTGTGTATATGTCAGTACATTTAAATTAAAAGTGCACAATACACTACTTTAAAATTCATTATTCAATTTTGCGCGTAACAATGCAATTAATCACAAGATTAATTGCGATTTAAACATTGCCCAGAACTAGAAAACATTAAAGTAACATAACAATATATAGGCCACTTACAGATTAGTTACAGATTCATAATTTGCATATAGCTTTAAAGAACATTTGTGGTAGATGGTGTCGTTTGTGCTGATGCTGGTGTGTTGTGAGCCACTAGTTGCATTTTTTCAATGAGCAGGGGAAGTACATTTATGGCCCATTGTCCCATGGGCCTTCCACACACCAGCACAGATGAGTAAAAGCCCTGAAGGAAGGGTTTCAAGGGGTTGAAACTGGCATCATTTCAGTAAGGAGAGAGGATAGAGATGTGAGGCTGATGCTGGTACAAAGTCTTGAGGTTGAGGGTGGATGGTGGTAAACAAAGCTATAGACAGTTTCCTGAAGCACCAGCTGCACAGACTGACTTCCATGCAAATTGCAAATGATTGGCAAGGACTTGCCTTAGCAACACAAAAAATAAAATGCCTATTTTCTTTCCCATGTTGTGGGTTTTAGGTTCAGAGGTGCTATTAGATGCTTTTACTGTAATGACCTCAAGGAGTTGGATTTAAAACTTCTACTGTAAGTGGATCAAAGTCAACTGGAAAATCCCTACTTCCCTCTGAAAATAGATAACAAACATTCCCCAACAGGTTGACATATAAATGTCTAATCTCACCTCTTCCTGCCACACGAGAAAACATGTGCTTTGTCTAATTGGTCAAACTCAACAGTGGTGATACCTGCTTTCTTGTCTAACCTCAACTCTACCCAGTCTCCATCTCATTACAATAATTCTTATTTTGTACCTCCAAATTATTGCCAGAGTAGCAGCAAGCAGCAAACTTCAATGCTTGAAAGTGTCACTTTCCAAAACACTTGTTCAACCTTGACACCACTTTTGGTGCCATGTAAACTGAAGGTGCTGTAAGTTGATACTGCATTTTCTGTTAGCTTCTTCACTCTCCATTGTCAGTGTAACTGTATGTTTCTGGTGTTTTACAGTACACCTCCTGTCTTGTCAGTGTATACTGTGACATACACATAGAAATGCTGAGGTTAATTAGGTACAAGTGTGTCTGTTTGACCAGCTGAACTACTCCAAGCTCCTGCCCTTCATTCCATAGTTTCCTGCTGTGCAGCTGAACTAGCAATGTGTCTGGCTTCTCCTGAAAATGTATTTATTTATGATTGGGGGTGGGGGGTGGGGGGGCTGCTACATAAGTCAAAATTCTCCTGGGATCTCTTTTGTTAAATGAAGTCACTTATTGAGTATGTGTCTGGAACAAAGAGTCTGCTAAACAAAGCAATAAATGTGCCTCAACGAAGTGATCACAAAGGAAACGTGTTCATATTATCAAGAGTATGTTGAGGAGTTAAGATCAGAGAGGCAAGAAAATGTGAGCATAGTCTCGCTTTGATCACTTCATTTGATTTGTGATTATTTTCCAGTATCTTCTTTCCACCCAAATGTTCAATTTGGGTTGCGATAAAATGGATCTTGTTGATGATGTTTATGCCTTTGTGTTGCATCACAGTCTAGGCTGGGACTTTCAGAGCACAGTCAGACCTCAATGGAATCATTACATGATTTATGAGTTACCGAAGAAAAGATTCAAAGCTCTGGGAGATTTTATGCTGCCAAAGCTTCTCCTGGCCCCTGCTTTCTAAATAATAAAACATGGGCTTCAGGCTACTAGTGGTTTAGCCTAAAACAAGACTATAAAGATTATTTTTTCGTCATGTTTAATACATTTGTTGCTCTCTTTTATAATAATATTATTAAGTTGGTCTGTATTTTATTGTACAGAAAGTCATTATGACTGGTAAATGTTTAATAGCGCATGGTAAATTTTAGAATCCACCCACAACTGAGACTTTCTGGTGCTCTTGGTCATTCATCAGACTGATACCCATGTCATGTAGTCATGTGTTTCTATGTGTGTGTGGTCAAACCAGTTCACAACCTTTGACACCAGTCATTCCTTCTCATTTTTCCACCTACATGTGCGCACTCGCCCTCTGCTGCCTGGCCGTCTGATATAAACGGCTCTGGGATTTTTCCAGCAGGCTCCTGGATGTTTACGGAGGACACTTGTGAAATTGTGTAATGGTTCAAATGTGAATGTGTGGTGAGGAGGTTATGTAAGTGCATCTCTCCCGTCTGATTCATGCGTTCTCAGATCTGCATGAGTGTGTTTGTGTGTTTGTTCAGGAAGGGGTGGTACTCTTAAAATTGTGGAGTTGAGGCACCTTTCTATGCCCCTCAGCGTTTAAACACATATCACCAGCATTCAAAGTCTTGGAGAGACACTAGGAAGGCCAAGCGAGTGGGTAGAATATAAGATTGAAAAGTGCACACCCACAGAGACACATGCATATAAACACCTGCGAAGCTGCCTGAGCAATTCCAGTTTCACTAAGAAGGTCAGAACACAGACGTGTGCGTTGTAGCAATGATTCAGCTCCCCGATGTGGGGAAACACATTTGCCTTTTAAAACCTTTATGTGGGGGAGCTAATTGCAAATCCAAACCTGGACTCTCAGGCTGCTCTCAGTCCAGTCATGTTTGTTTAGGCAGTCATTTACTCTTCCACGTTTTGTTTCTAAATAGCTTCACATCTAAATTGCTTCTTATCTAAATGAGAAAATAATAAAGAGGAGTCAGAATCTCTTCTCGTCTAAAGTTTGATACTAAGGTGAAATAGATTATTTGCTGGGTGTTGATAAGCTTGACTCCTGTTACCTAGTGTGGCTGTCTTTGGCCCTGCTGGCTAAAGGGACTATTCCAGAGTGTTGTGATATTTGTATTGAGTCATGACAGTATTTGGTAGTACAGTATTTATTCATAAATGAGCCAAATGTGTTTTTGTCCAAGGAGGAGTCTGACCAGGAAGTTCATTGACCCTATGGAAACCCCTTCCTACAGTCTTAGAGTAGGCTTCTTGTCTACATTGCCTGGTAAAGGCCAAGAATATTTGTAGCCGCACTAGCAGCATGGCTCTAGTGAGGGCAATGTCAGTCTGTCATTTGATTGGTTGGTCCACCACTGGTCCAAACTGGAATAAAATTATTAGATGGATTGCCATGACATTTGGTTCAGACATTCATGTCCCCCTTGGGATGAATTGCCAGAACTTTGCTGATCATCTCTGACTTTTCCTCTAGTGCCAATATAAATTCACTACTACACTTTGGCTAATGACCAAATACCTAAATGACATGCTTTGTGATAATGCTAACACACTTAATTAAGACACTGAATATAGTTATAAATATCCCTACTAAACATCAGTATGTTAGCTTTGTCATTGTGAGCATATTAGTTAGCATTTAGCTCTTGTTTTGTATTGAATATTAACAGGACCAAAATATCGAGATTTCTAGGTGTGAAACAATTCTAGGTGTGTATATTTTTAGTTTTGTGCACGTATCATTGTTTGTCTTTTGGCTTGAATATGTTCTGACAAAATGTCCTAACATGATAACAGAGAATGTTAGTTGGTTAGTTTCTATTTCACAAGTCAAACCACAGAGTGGGACAAAAGCCTCCATTATTCGGTATTGTGTCAGAATCCAAGCTTTTTTATATGAAACTGTTGTGATGCAGCTTTGTAAATCACAACTGGCAGCTGTTGGTTTACAGTGATAGATTACATTTGCCAATTGAATTAGAAGTGGGTTTGTTGCCTAATGATGTATGAAATTATATGGGAGTGAATGAGCTTATGACATACAGCAAATCTGATTTAAAAAATATCATACAGTAAATTGTGCCTCTTTGCTTGAATGGCACTGGTTCTGCCAGCTAGCTTGGGCAAGAAATGAACCATTATTGTCCCAGTGGTTGTTCCCTGGCTGCTCATTGACTGTGTGTGTGTGTGTGTGTGTGTGTGTGTGTGTGTGTGTGTGTGAGAGAGAGAGAGAGAGAGAGAGAGAGAGAGAGAGAGAGAGAGAGAGAGAGATTTGGTTCCACTGACCTGAACACTACCATCAGTTTACAGTAGCCTGTTGTGGTTTCACAGTGTGTGTATTCCTGGATATTGGTGAACTTTAAAAAGCATTAGCTTACTGTCTAATATGTCTCTAAGTCCTTAATTTTGTGTGTGTGTGTGTGTGTGTGGGAACCGACTCTCTGCTGCAGAACAAGGCTCAGTCACAGAGGAAATAAGAGGGCTTGATTTCCCCAAATGGCCCTGAGTAATAATGATACCTTTGTCCACTGACTTACTGCCTCAAGTAGAGAATAGAGCAGGACATAATGACATATATGAGTCAGAACGTCAGTTCATTAACATGTATTAGAAACAAAACTCAAGTTGTCTAACGTAAGGAGTGCAATAAATGTGGTGGGAAGCTTGTTGTTCTATCATTGGCCCAGATGCCCTCAAGATGTCACTACAATGTATTTGTATTTACTGGCTATTTACTTTAAGTCTGTACAGAGTCCCTAAGGGACATAGGAAAAAATAACAATGCACACAAGATGCTATCTAGTGCTCACAATCTAGTGCTCATGAGATACCATCTGGTGCGCACGAGAAACTGTTTTAGGGTTTTTTTTGTCCATGTCCCCTTCGGTACTCTAAGTGTGAATGTAAGGTGTGAAAAGCCAAATCTTGGCCACATTGCTGACTGTGTGTTAAAACCTGACTGTTAGATCTCCATTTAAACTCAGGATGCATCTTAGAAGCCAGTGGGATCTCCATGGCCATGACACATAGGCTAATATAAAAATAAACCCAACAAAACAGGCTAATGGTCAGAAAGTATTTTATTTACATTTTTAAATCAAAAGCAGGGAACATGCAGTTCATGGTCTGATTTTACGTGTTTTTCTTTACAGTTCTGGATCAGACAGATTGACCTTCATCTGCAACTCAAACATACTATAATCCAAAGTGCCCTGAAAACAGTCAACTCCCACTAGTATACAGTAACTGACTGAATTTCCATACCGTGTGCAGATTGTTTGTTAGTCCAGTACTGTTCATTTCTGCATTTTGATTTGAGCTTTGGCATCATTTAGAAAAGAAAAAATTCTGAAATTTCTGTTAGTGTGGTGTGTGTAGTGTGACCTACATGAGCAATCCAGTGAGACTCACTTTACAGACAGTACAATCCAGCAGGATATTAAAACTGCCTCTGACTCTGTTCTACTCACTTTGAGCAGCAGGTGGCAGCACCACATTAGTAAAACAGACATTAACCTAATAGAAAGGAAGGAAGATACAAAATGTAAAGAATGCACATATTTCCAAAATATGAAAGCTATTCATATGTGTAAAAGCTCATAATGCCCATCATTTGTGCTGCAACAGCACAACTGTGCTAAAACAAACTAAGGTATGTCAGGAACTGTGTGGCTGTCTGAAGGAGCAATATCAGTGATTGCGACTGAAGAATGCAGACTGTTTGTACTGTTTAACAGTATACAGGATTTCCTATTATTTTGAACAACAACCAGAATTGACATAAATATGTCCTGGAGAGGTGATATATGAATAGTAAATCAAAGCAGAAATACATGATTAAAAAATTCACTGAGTTCTTTCAAAAGGGTTATCGACTTGGTGAAAAGCAGACGGACAGATAAGCAGCAGACAGGTAAGCAAACATTTTTGTATGGCAAAAAATGTTAGAAGTTTCTGTACTTCTGCTTTAGAGATCCACTCCTCCACTAATGTTATGTTCACAACGTTTAGTGAGACTGTTTTTTGTTCTGTATATCTGCTTTAGTTCACATGACTTTGCACACCACCATGATTTTATTTTAATTTATTTATTCTGTGTGATGTCTGACAGCTTGCTGTGTATGTTGGCTTTCTTGAGAGTTTACAGTCCCTGTGACATTTTCAGTCTATTAATAACAAGGCGGTGCCTGAAATAAAAAGGTCAAGAACCACTTCTGTTGGCAGCTTTTAGGCACACTGACATGTTTTAAAATATTTTGTTCACGTGTTGCTGGGGCAGAAAGAAGTCTGACTGAAGAAGTTGTCTTCACTGAACACAAGCAAAAACAATTCCTCATAGTGTACTGTTTGTTTTCAGACACTCACAATAAGTGACACTATAAAAGATGCCCACAACAGGTTATGGGCTTAGTCAGTTGATAGCAGGGAATCTGAAAATCTGGTACAATAAATCTGCCTGTATGCTGGCTCCAAAACACAAGCACAAATCTGTTTTCATTGCAAGAAAAATGTTCTGAGTAGTTTTGCTTTTGAAGCAGAGCTCCGCCACAGACAGAGAGGAAATGGAAAGGCTTTCAGAAAAGGAAGTGAGGCCCCTTGGTACGTAGCAGAGGAAGGTTCCAGTGGGGGGAAAGAATGCTATTCAAATTAAATCAAAAGCCTTCTCGGTACATAATGTACTGTACATAATCACACTTCGACCCACACGCCCTCTCCTCTCTTTCTCTCTGTACTGATGAGCAAAAAAAACAGTTACTCCTGTTTGGCACCTTATTGCTTCACCTTTGGCCCTGATAGCAGCTGCTGCATCTTGTTGCAATGAAGTCCAGGTGTTAAAGCTGACCAGGCAGACATTTGTGCTTCATACAGTTAATGGGTGTGCAATGTTTTCTATGGCATTTGAGAGACTCACATCAAAACAGTGAAGTTAATGACTTATAATTAATTTCAACTGAGTGTTCCTTGAATCATTCCTGGATAATACTTGCACTATTAAAGGATGCTTCATTGCTTTGGGGATACATTTTGGCCATGGATGGACAGTCTGTCTGCCTCAGTATTAAAGGAACATTTTGGGAAATATGCTTTTTTGCTTTCTTGTCTGTACACTATATATATGAAGGTACAGCCAGCAGCCAGCTAACTTAGTACAAAGACTGGAAACAGTGACACAGCTAGATAGGCTCTGTCCGAAAGTTAAAAGAAAACCAACTCCTCTAAATCTCACTAAGGCCGCAATTAGACTGCAAGCCAAAGTAACCCAAATCTGATTTTTTTATGCTCATATGTCACTCAGATCGGATTTTGGGCCACTTTCCAAATGATGTCTTGTTCTTTTGCACATGGGGGTCTCTTTCAAGCCGTGGCCATTTCACACTGGAGTCTGATATGGGCCTCATTTACAAAATATCCGGGTAATAAATGGAAATTAGGCACTAAACCTGCAGTGTGAACTTGTAGTAATTAACACATTGTATCTTGTTTTTTTAACCCTGTCACAATGCCGGCCAACTCCCAGTCTCACATTCTCCTGTCTGCTTTGCTTCCCTGACACACGCTTCCTGACATTTCAAATCCTGCCACTCCCTTCTGCCCCACCGTAACTCCTTTTCCCGCCATTCCCCATCACCTGACCTCCCCACCTACCTGCACGTTTGTTCCCACAATCTCCGTAAGCCTTCTAGTATATTTACCAGCTTATTTCCATTCATTCCCTGCCAGATCACCTGTTGTGCTCCAGCATTTTGTTGTAGAATAGAATAGAATAGAATAGAATACACTTTATTGTCCCCTGGGGGAAATTTGTCATGTGTATATATACATATATATATATATAAACTGCCTGGCTTTATTCTGCCTGCATGACCCACTGCCTTCCCTCTGTACTTATGCTACCCAGCCTAACCCCTTTCTGGATTAGATTGTGTGCTCTTCTCTGCCTGCCTGGTTTTGACTTTTGCCTATCCCATACTACAAGAAAATGTAAACTGTTAGTTTTCATGTTGGTCCAGGTTCAGACGTGTTTTCACTGAGCTTTACAACTCTGTACAAAAGCCAAGGTGTGAAGATGAAAACTCTTAGAACAACTATTTTGTTAACTTCCTGGAGACGCCACTGGTTGCTGGGCAGCTGGTTTGGGCATGTAGTCTGGCAGTATTACTTCTGTGAAACAGCACTTGGCTGTTTGGTTTTGTTTTGTTGTTTCCCTTATTTCCACTCTTGTGCTAAGCTGAGTTAGCCAGCTGCTAGTGGTAGGTTCGTATTTAGCATAAAGACATGAGAGTCTTCTCATGTTACTCTGGGCAAGAAAGCAGATAAGCATATCTCTCAAAATGTTGATCTTTTCCTGTAACGTTTGCTCTAGAAATAAGGTGTCAGTTTACAGGTATGAATGGTGCCAGCAGCCCCCAATCCATTATTTCCCCATCACTGACCTCTATAGTTGTAACCATGCCTGAGTGGTCCATCAGCTCATGTTGTTTGCATCACACCCTGAGACTATTGTTGTTGATGCAAACATCATCACAATGTACAAACCTTTATAACTTTCCAGGTAACAAACCCGCCACAATCACCCTCACTTGTTCACCATGGGCAGGAGAGGTATTGTGTCATGGTTTTTTTTTGCAAATGTTTTGATGCTGCATCTTGTGGTCCAACGCCTTTTCACTTTTAGCAATGCTCCTCCCACGACAACCTCTATCACACATTTTCAGAGTCAGTTAGATCACGCTTTAAGCTTTTTCTTGGTGTACAGTTTACATGCACAGTTAGAGTGGAAATGGCCAATGGAAAGGAAGGGCCCACTTCTTCCGCAGGGTCAGGGTCTGTCTTTTTTTTTCTGGTTTGGTGTATGTAAACTGTGGAAAACCACCTGCAACTCCCTGACACAACTCTAGAGTCACACGTGGCTGCTCCTGTTAAACCACAGGCTTTCTAAGTAGATGGATGAATGTGTTTATAATGTCTAACTGATGGATTCAAAGAGGGCCGTTTGGGGGTTTACCCTGAGTAAATGAGCCCACACTAAGCAAACAATGACAGTTATACGATATTACTCCTATACGTGCAACTGAAACAATTATATTCTGAATGGAAGTGAATGCATTTATATGTGTCTCTACGTGAATCAGTAGTGTAGGAGTCTCCTCTTAAAACCTACAGACTTGTTAAAAGCCAAAAATCCATCTGCGTCACTATACAGAGACATCATCCTAAGTAATAAATAATATTTAATATTCTCAATATAACATTCCTCTTTAAACAGCAGATTGGCGTTTACAGCACGAGGAAGAAGCTCCACTGAACAAATAAAAAAACAGATGTTTCTGATGTGTGTTTGCTGCAGGTAAAAAAAAAAAAATCGTAAACTAAAATATGTCTTTTAACAGTTAAGGACAGAATACGTCACAAGTATCACACACACGAAAGGATTTACTGTACAGGCACTTCTTGAACCAGTAATTACACGTGTCATGAAATGGGCAGTCACCGTTTGGCTTTGAATATGAGACTATACATAGTGAAACAACTGAGTCACACTGTCTGCACTCTGTTGAAATTCTTTACAAATATGACTGTCTGCGATCAACGTGAAAACTCTTGCCACACATAAGAAACGCTCACAGGAATCTACAAAGTCTTGAAAAACCATGAAAATTCACTGACGATCTACATGGCCAACTAACGAGATGGTCCTCCTGCTTAAACATTGTCAAATTGAAACTCATTCATTGGTGCAAGCCTTTAGGCGTTATATATACAAATATTTTTTTCTTTTAAAATGTCTTTGCTGTGTTTTTGCACAGTACAGATCTGGGTTCTTGTCAAAAATCTCATTCAAATTTTTGTGTTGCCATGATATAGACTATTCTGTGGCTACTCACATTCGTTGTGACATGTGTACAGTGCCTTTTATCAGCTTCACTCAGAGTCAGTAACTTTACACTTTAAGTTACTTCAATATATTTAAAATGAGCAGATACTACGCTTGTGTTTCAATATAAATCTAACAATTAATACGTGGCTACAGTATGAAATTACAGAAACTGTCGTAGCTTGTATTTCTTACAGGGGGCCTTACTTGCTGTGCAACACTAACAACCTACTCCTTAACACACCTACATATGTTTCATTGACGAGTTTTGCAGAATAAAAATTTGTATTAAATTGTGCCCCAAAATGAACTGGGAAAACAAAGGAGTGACTAGCTGAGTTGCACTTTGGCTATTTGCCATACACTAAGTCAGAGAGACAACATTGCATCTGTGTGTAAGCATTGACCTCATCCTGGTAAATAATCAACAGCCATCACTGCTTCCAGAATATAATTAACTATTCATTCTCATACAACTGTCCCTATTCACTGCAACATACAGTGGGATTAATCAAAACCAATGCTATAAACTAAACGATTTTAAATTTTAACTAGATTTCTGTTAACACAATAGCCTATAAGAATGTATGTGGGTTAAAATGAATCTCCAGACTAATTGTCATAAATTATGAGGTGATTCAGGCATTGTGAGCCCTCTGTCTGGCTTTTGGGATCATAAAGCACTTTGACATGGATGGAATGAAACAATAAAGTTGTGAACTTCACCCACTCATGAGCTTATGCACACACACATACATACTTAGTCAGTAGAGACACTTTGACGTCAGCCAAAATTTACTGCACAAGTACAGACAGTATACAGTATGCACATAACACCATCTGAGATAGACATACACATATACACTATCAGCCAGGAGCATAAAACACATATACACAATTGTTTGGTCAAGTGACAGAAAGATTTAAAAAAATCATACATGGACTTACATGAACTCAGACAAACAGACCAACATATATGGTATCAGCTGACATAGTGAAACACAGAACCACGTGTAACCACATGGCCACACAGGCACCCAGACTTAAAAAGAAAGTATGACTGTGTCGGCAGCGTCTTGGTCCCAAAGAGAAAATATGCTAAAAGTCCTGATTTGTCTTTGTATACCCAGGGCCAAGCTCCACCATCTAAATTTTTATTAAATTATACTAACGCTTAAAATAACAGGATCCACTTAAAGGCCTGACCTTTACGGGAAAGAATAGTGGAAAGTTGTTGCCGTAAAAAACTTTGAAAACAGACAATATGTGCACACATATACACTTTCCCCACCATACTGTTGTTAACCAGCAAATCCATTCATTAACTAAAAAGACCCTCCCTTTTGGGAGCTGTCCCTTTTTCTCTGAAAAAAAGCTGATGTCACTTATCACACTCTGGAGTTGGGACCTTTGGTTATCACTCACTGGGATGTAGCCAGAAGTGCTACGTGCTTGTTAAGTGCAGCAGCAGTTTCCGGTTCTACAGTATGTGAATCAGTTGTTGGCCAGACTTTCAACAAATCATTAACTTCAATGTGTCAGCCTGTTAAAGGAACTTGGCAGTACTGTATTTATCCCCAGGGACATAATTTGCTTGGATAGTAGTTTCACAAGAAGAACATTTAAATGCATAAAGGTGTAAAAAAAATGTGACATGCAAAACACTACACTATATGAAAAAAGCTGACAAATTGACTTTGATTTCAGATCTGGTAAATGCTATCCTTTGTTACTGCTCTTAAATATTTCTTGTAAATTCCTGCCATTGTCAATGGTTACTTTGGGTCTGACTGGCCAGGATACAAAATCCTGTCTCCAAGATCAGTTTGTGCGAAGAGTATGCACACATCCTGTTTTATCATTGTTAGATCAACATACATAAACTTACAACCAAAAACAACATGTGAAAATCATATTAGAACATATTACATGCAGAAGAAACTGTTGTCTACAGTATTGTTATTGTCCTTTCTCCCAATTAGGCCTATCTGATGTGTGTGTGTGTGTGAGTGTGATGTGTGTGTACACATAACACTAACACACACCTACACACAGCGTGACCCTGACCAGCAGCTAAAAATGAACAGAACCAAGAGGAAGTCAACCTTTAACAATGCTTCCAATAAAATAGTTCTGCAATGTGATTATAAGACAGGGCTTTGCAGAAACAGTACATAAACACGCATTCACACTCACACACTTTTGATGAACTGAGCTATTTATATATATAAGCATAAATGACATGAGGAAGCTTGTACTCGACAAAATTTCCATAAGCAGTAGTTTCCTTAACACGTCTCTGACAGGCCAAAGGCTGAGAGGCACGTGGCTGATCCTTTGACGCAGTTAAGGACATTTAATACACAGCAGTTTTGTTTCATTAGCTAATACTTTCTAGTACTGATGGCATACTGTTCTGGTGCTCAAAAAAATTTAATTAAATATGCAGTATGACAGCATACTATTGGTATGACTGGAGTTAATCGAGGTTCATACAGAAACAGTATTAGAGCTTGCATCGTTGCATTTGCACTACAATACAGATTATCACTATAAATTTATAAATATGTCTGAAGATGTTTTAGAGAGAGCACAATGCAATTAGATGAGAAACAACACTAACCCTGAAAGTATTAGAGGTGTTCACCCCACAAGTTGTCCAAACAACAAAACAGGGTATTTGTCCGTGGCATCTAGAACTACACGTAGAGGCGGTTTCTGATGCCCCAAACGACAGGCCAACATCATTTGTATGTGCCATATAAAGGAACTACAGATCACTGTTGAAAAATAAAATCAGTTTTATTATATATAGTTATATAGTTAAGATTTGATTAGACATAGGCACAAAAATGACCTGGTTAGGTTAAGGAGAGGATCCTGATTTGGGTTAAAATAAGCACTTAGTGAAGGTTGATGACAATAATAAACATGTGGTTAAGTGGGAACTATTGTAGTCAAGCTTTAGAAAAAAACACTGTTTATATCGGCTGGGCTTTGTACTGCCAGCTTGGACTAGCAACAGACTGAATGTACTACTGAACTGAAGACAGTCCAAATCAGCACTGAATTCATGACAGTGTGTACAGCGGTGAGTTCACTGACTGTTACGTTCTGAAGAGATCTTTTATTTCAGAAAAAAGTGAACAAACTGGGTGGTCAATGATGGATCTTCAAACTGAACAGAACACAAAAATACATGACCAAATACTAACAAAGTATCAGATAACTTCACTTGCCACAGTAATCATATCACATAGATGGTTAGATTGCTGTGCAAGAGTTGGGTGTTTATACAAGATCACACGTTAATTCATCATGAATTGACATTACTGTACATTGTAGTGCCAGTAATCCAAGGAAGAAAAGATGCCCTGTCAGCTTTTCCATCTCTGTTAAGTCATGTGGTACTGAGTCGGTGATCTCATCAGTGTAGGACATTTAGAGCAGTGATTCACGATACATGCATGTACACAAACAACATACCGACTTCTTTATTTCCTCTTGTGACACATTAAGGTGTTTTCATTTTGAGCCAAGTCAGTGTGTGCTTCTTCTCTCTGCTCTTCTACCAGATGACCTCACTGTTAACGCCCCTATTAAGGTGTGTATGCACGAAAGCCCAAGCTTGCCCTGTCAGGTGACAGTCAGCTCTGCTGCACTGACACGTGTATGACGTGCAGAGCAACTCTCGGGGGTAAATCTAGTTCAAATGAAAATATCTTAGCTCAGTAGGTTTATTTCTAATCGATAAGATGTTGATGATGTTCTCTAACATCAGTTTAATTTTAAGAGCCTGCAGCATACAGTATATTTAAAGAGGGATTGGATAGATTTTGAACCCCCTGAGTTCTTGCTGCTGCTTTGCTACATGTCAGCCTGGACAGCCTTGAAAATGCCTTTTAAATGGTTTCTAAACATGCTTACAAAAACAAGTCTGGCTTTCACTTGAATCTGGTAGGTGGAGGGTTACATACATACAAGAGAATAAGTGCAGTAAAGTTGAGAGATTATAAATATTTGTATTTATTAATTGTGTTTCATTGTATTTTGAAAAGGATAAAAGAGGAGGAATCTTGTCCATTTTCTCTTACACTAAAAATATTAGTATTATAATATTACTAATATTATAATATTAGCTTTTCTCTCCCATGCATTCAGTACACATGGAGTTCAGTATTACTTTGACCTAGGTCCAAGATTTTTCCTTTGTGAGGTCAAGATCTAATGTAGGATGCACATAGCAATACGGTCTGGGGCACAAGCTGCATAGAGAGAGTTTTAAATCTCCAAGGCTTTTTCTGTAATTTATTCTGTTATTTTGCTAACAGCAATCATTCTGGCCACAAGTGACATTTATAGCATAATGGTAAATGGAAAACCGTGAGACAGTAGCAAACATAGAACATAAAGTCAGAAAACTGACTCACTACTGTCCGTAAAACAGTAATATCTAAAGTCTGCTTACAGTTACAAGTCATACCAGACTAGGATGTTGCAGCAAAACCTCTGAGTGTATTGAACTAAGAGTTTCTTTTTTTATTATTATTAATTTAATTTTTATATGTAAAAGAAAAAGAAATGTTTCTGTTTCTAAAAATTTCATATTTCATAGTATCACATTAAGGACACATTGCCTTGAGTTACATATTCAGCCATACTTCTACTGGCTGTAGTACTGTGCAAATAAATCGACACTTAGCAGCCACA
This sequence comes from Micropterus dolomieu, assembly GCF_021292245.1. NCBI lineage: Eukaryota > Metazoa > Chordata > Actinopteri > Centrarchiformes > Centrarchidae > Micropterus > Micropterus dolomieu. Next base: position 20,321,581 of record NC_060166.1, on the reverse strand, counting down.
AGACTTTCAAATGTTGACTTTGGATTTTCATAGTTCAGAGGTTGGGAAGAGGGCAAACACCTATACCCATTGTTACTCTATGTTTCATTGTTTTAAAGTGGTGTTTACCTAAACTGTGGTTTTTGTCTCATGATTTGTCCCTTAGCAAAGACTTTCTAAAACCATGGCGCAGGAGGAACGGTAAATGCAGAAATATGACTATAAGCGGTAATGACATACTATTATTTCATGAAACACATATACAGTAACTGGTACAATACGTGGCAAGCTATACAGTCTCATGTGATGCACATTCAAATCAAGAGATTGTGGTCATGAGTCACTGTAGTTAGTTCTTTGATTATACCTACACTCATCATGTGAGCTTGTGTCACTGTGGTTTGACACTGCAGAATATGCACGCCGGCTCTCTGTAGCATCACAACAACGGGGGGAAATTAACAGTGGTGGGAAACAAAGTGTATTATCATGGCTGGAAACTTCTCTGTAATTTCCTGGTTTCTTGTACTGATTTCAAACTGAAGTAAAGTAGCTAACTATATAGTACGTCTATTCTAAGATGGCATGTTGTTGTTCTGATAAAACAAAAACACGCTGAGCAGGAAATCTCAGCTCATTATGTCATAATCACTGAACATTGTCTCAGAGGCCCAAAAAAGCTGCCACTTCTATCCAGCATGTACAAAAGTCATCACCCATTTAGCAGGCCACACACATTTCCGGTTTATAGACAGACAGTAACATGCATTAAGTTTTATAATTTGATTGCTATAAACATATTTGCTATAAAAGTAGCTATTGAACATGGGTCGGGATGGAACAATGGATAAGATGCCTGCATTTGGTGTGAGAGACCAGGGTTCGATCCCCACTGTAACCCATCCACCATTGTGTCCCTGAGCAAGACACTTAACCCCTAGTTGCTCCAGAGGTGTGTGACCTGAATTGTAAGTTGCTTTGGATAAAAGTGTCAGCTAAATGAATAAATATAATAAACAAACTTATTCTTTTTTTGTGAACCTGCTCTTACAGTACAGGTGAAACTCGAGAAATTTGCATATCGTGCAAAAGTTCATTTATTTCAGTAATTCAACTTAAAAGGTGAAACTAATATATTATATAGACTCATTACATGCAAAGTGAGATATTTCAAGCCTTTATTTTCTATAATTTCGATGATTATTGCATACAGCTTATGAAAACCCCAAATTCAAAATCTCAGAAAATTAGAATATTACATGAAATCAATAAAAAAAAAGCATTTTAAATACAGAAATGTCAGCCCTCTGAAAAGTATAATCATGCATATGTACTCAGTACTTGGTTTGGGCCCCTTTTGCATGAATTACTGCCTCAATGCGGCGTGGCATGGATGGTATCAGCCTGTGGCACTGCTGAGGTGTTATGGAAGACCAGGATGCTTCAATAGAGGCCTTCAGCTCTTCTGCATTGTTTGGGCTCATGTCTTTCATCTTACTCTTGGCAATGCCCCATAGATTCTCTATGGGGTTCTGGTCAGGCGAGTTTGCTGGCCAATCAAGCACAGTAATCACATGGTCACTGAACCAGGTTTTGGTACTTTTGGCAGTGTGGGCAGGTCCCAAGTCCTGCTGGAAAATGAAGTCAGCATCTCCATAAAGCTCGTCTGCTGAAGGAAGCATAAAGTGCTCTAAAATGTCCTGGTAGACGGCTGCGCTGATTCTGGACTTAATCAAGCACAGTGGACCAACACCAGCAGATGACATGGCTCCCCAAACCAACACAGACTGTGGAAACTTCCCACTGGACTTCAAGCATCTTGGATTGTGTGCCTCTCCATTCTTCCTCCAGACTCTGGGACCTTGGTTTCCAAATGAGATGCAAAATTTGCTCTCATCAGAAAAGAGGACTTTGGACCACTGAGAAACAGATCAGTTCTTTTT
>NC_060166.1:20317741-20319639 GCF_021292245.1 Micropterus dolomieu | reverse complement strand
CAAGTCCTGCTGGAAAATGAAGTCAGCATCTCCATAAAGCTCGTCTGCTGAAGGAAGCATAAAGTGCTCTAAAATGTCCTGGTAGACGGCTGCGCTGATTCTGGACTTAATAAAGCACAGTGGGCCAACACCAGCAGATGACATGGCTCCCCAAACCAACACAGACTGTGGAAACGTCACACTGGACTTCAAGCATCTTGGATTGTGTGCCTCTCCATTCTTCCTCCAGGTTCTGGGACCTTGGTTTCCAAATGAGATGCAAAATGTGCTCTCATCAGAAAAGAGGACTTTGGACCACTGAGAAACAGACCAGTTCTTTTTTTCTTCTGACGTTGTTTGTTGTTCAGGAGCGGCTTGACAAGAGGAATACGACATTTGAAGCCCATGTCCAGGACCCGTCTGTGTGTGCTGGCTCTTGATGCAGTAACTCCAGCCTCAGTCCACTCCTTGTGAAGCTCCCTCACACATTTGAATGGCCTTTTCCTGACAATCCTCTCCAGGCTCCAGTCATCCCTGCTGCTTGTGCACCTTTTTCTTCCACACTTTTACCTTCCACTTAACTTTCTATTAATGTGCCTTGATACAGCACTTTGAGAACATCCAACTTCTTTTGCAATTACCTTTTGAGGCTTTCCCTCATTGTGGAGGGTGTCAGTGATGGTTTTCTGCACAACTGTCAGCTCAGCAGTCTTCCCCATGACAGACTGAGAGACCAATTAAAGGCTCAGGAACCCTTTGCAGGTGTTTTGGATTAATTAGCTGATTAGAGTGTGACACTTTGAGCCTACAATACAGAATCTTTTCACAATATTCAAATTTTCTGAGATTTTGAATTTGGGTTTTCATAAGCTGTAAGCCAGTCTATATAATATATTAGTTTCACCTTTTAAGTTGAATTACTGAAATAAATTAACTTTTCCACGATATGCAAATTTTTTCGGGTTTCACCTGTAATTGAGATATCATCAAGAAGACAAGTTCTCATTGACTTTTTCTAACTTAAACAAATGATAGTATGAATACGATAGAATTGTCAAAAGTACTTGATAAGGTAGTAAAGCAAGGCATCTTAGTTGGAGTATTTGCTAGTGACCAGTTTCCTAAATGAGTTATTAAAAAGAGACACGCCATGTTGGTGGTAAACACAGACCCCTCCCACCTGGGAGGACAGCACTGGGTCGCTAGCTATATTGACAAGCAGAGTGTGGGATCAGTCTTTGACAGTTTTGGGAATTCTCCGGTATACGTTACATACATTTTCCTGAATCCTTTTTTCTGTCTTTCTCAGCAGTAATTGTAAGTCCACGCAACATTCTGTTAGACAACCAAGATGTGGATTCTGTAGTGTGCGGTCAGCATTGTGTTTTTTTTCTTTACCATATGGTTAGAGGGTTATCTTATGACAATTTAATGACTAAATATAGTAATAAACGGTCATGCAGTGATTTTATGGTGTGCAAATTTGTGAAAAAAATACAACCCTCGGTTGTACGTGGTCAAAATAATTATGCAGAATGTAACCAGTGTGTCCAAGTATCAGATTCTTTTACAGTTTTTTCTGAATGCTTAAGCACTAATCGTGATTCTTGTAGCACAATTTCTAAAACTATTAATACGTCTAGCAAAACCACTCACTGAGTTTGCAAAACGTCTCGGGTTACGTATGTAACCCTGGTTCCCCGAGAAGGGGAACGAGAGACTGCGTCGGTTACGACACTATGGGAACGCCTCTAGGCGAAGCAGGTCTGAACGTGAATGAAATCACTCCAATCCTATTGGCTTGTTGCTAGAACGGTAAGGTGTGACGGAATAACCGGAGGAGTATAAAGCACACCTGTACACACTCATCATTAGCTTAAACTATGAAGCAGGCGCTCCAGGCGGGGAGAGAGGTGCGG
>NC_060166.1:20313851-20317721 GCF_021292245.1 Micropterus dolomieu | reverse complement strand
GCCTCTCCATTCTTCCTCCAGACTCTGGGACCTTGGTTTCCAAATGAGATGCAAAATTTGCTCTCATCAGAAAAGAGGACTTTGGACCACTGAGAAACAGATCAGTTCTTTTTTTCTTTAGCCCAGGTAAGACACTTCTGATGTTGTTTGTTGTTCAGGAGCGGCTTGACAAGAGGAATACGACATTTGAAGCCCATGTCCAGGATCCGTCTGTGTGTGGTGGCTCTTGATGCAGTAACTCCAGCCTCAGTTCACTCCTTGTGAAGCTCCCCCACACATTTGAATGGCCTTTTCCTGACAATCCTCTCCAGGCTACGGTCATCCCTGCTGCTTGTGCACCTTTTTCTCCCACACTTTTCCCTTCCACTTAACTTTCTATTAATGTGCCTTGATACAGCACTTTGAGAACATCCAGTTTCTTTTGCAATTACCTTTTGAGGCTTTCCCTCCTTGTGGAGGGTGTCAATGCTGGTTTTCTGCACAACTGTCAGGTCAGCAGTCTTCCCTATGATTGTGAATTCCACTGAACCAGACTGAGAGACCAATTAAAGGCTCAGGATTGGATTAATTAGCTGATTAGTGTGACATTTTGAGCCTACAATACTGAACATTTTCACCAAACCAAGTACTGAGTACATATGCATGATTATACTTTTCAGAGGGCTGACATTTCTGTATTTAAAATGCTTTTTTTTTATTGATTTCATGTAATATTCAAATTTTCTGAGATTTTGAATTTGGGGTTTTCATAAGATGTACCCAATACTCATCAAAATTATATCAAATAAAGGCTTGAAATATCTCACTTTGCATGTAATGAGTCTATATAATATATTAGTTTCACCTTTTAAGTTGAATTACTGAAATAAATGAACTTTTGCACGATATGCTAATTTTTCGAGTTTCACCTGTATATGCATATATGTGTTTTATGTGTATAGTATATGTAAATCACCAGTGGGTATATTTTTTTCAACCTAGGACCTTGACATTTACATTAGTATATATTATTATACTATTATAGTATACTATAAAAGTACAGTACAGTTTAGTTTGGTGAGGTAGATTAGTATAGCACAGTACAGCACAGAACAGTGCAGTACAGTTTAGTTTAGTATACAACATTACAATTCAGTAGAGTTCAGTTTAGTTTAGTTTATTTTAGTGAAGGGTACTACAGTAGTAATATTACTAGATGGTTGATGCTCACACACATTTTCTCTTGTAACCTATATCATTCCTTTATTTTCCCATATTTCCCTCTTTTTCCCCTCCTTCCTTCATCACAGTTAGCACTTAAACAGCTTTTGCATAATCTTATCTTGAAATGTAGAGCAGGTGAGAATGTTGCTTCTGCATTCCTAAGATCCTTAAGTTAAAAGTTTCTAAATATGGCTATTACATCACACATCAGTAATATTCAAATATACAATGCAAAACAGTGACTTTCAAATACTAATAGGTCAACAGACCTGAATGTAAGTGAAAATTCATCCAAACTCTGAGCTGATTCTGAATGTTTTCAATACACTAAGAGGAAATGAGGGTCGAAGCAGGGAAGGTAGTATGACTATCATGTTAAATGTAATGAGAATAAAAGGCCCTGTTCATTACGTATATAATGCTTCCGCTCTATTTCTGAAAACTCACTGCTATCGGAACAATCTTTCTTCCAATGGAAAAGACACCAAAATCATTTCTAGCATATTTTTAACCATTTAGGTAGGATAAGTTATGGTAATGTTCATTGTCATTCAATATCAGACACAAGACAGATCAGCAGCAATTTGTCAACAGATCATTCAAAGTGGCTCAGGCATGGTCGTTTAAGCTCACAGGAAAGTGATGGGTCACTCGAAGCCTTTACAATATGGGTACAGTCTTGCATGTTTTCAACACAGTTAGTGTGTGTTTTAGTCACACACTGTACGTACTCACATACTCACCCACTTATTCCTGTGAATCATGCAGTTCTAGCATTTGTGTGCTTATGACATCATGACGAAGCCTTAATTCCTGTCACTGACGTTTCAGGAACGACTTTGTGGTCAAAAAAATAATTTTTTCACGTCACAGATTAGTGTGATAATAGAGGATTCTCAAACATTTCCATTTGAGAATGAAAATCTTTCTAATCTACTCCCATGTATTTTTATTAAATTGCCAAACAGATTGTCCTTTTTAGTGAGTGGTAACAACGTCAGCTGCAGTAAAGAAAATAACAAGATATACTGATCTGCTTGTCAATACAGCCTGATGGACCAAAACAATACTGTTGACTGTTGAATGTCCTAGGGTTTCCAGCTGAAAAGGGAGAACAGAGTGAAAACAAACACTGAAACAATCTCTCAAGGACAAGAACTGGCAGTGACAATAAAACAAACAAAGTTATTTTTATGCCCAACTATTGTTGCAATAGTGTCTGTCTCTTATTGTTGGATTCTGCTGCTGATACCAGGGTGCCAGTCTTTGTGACAGGGGAGCTTGAACAATCAGACATCAAGGGAAATGAAAAAGATTTCATGACACAAGGGCTAAGTGATTACAGGTAAAGATTTTACATTGAAAAACATGTGGTCAGCTCACAAAAAATAAACCCAGAGGATGGGAACCCCTGGACTAAACTACCCAACTGTATACAAAGTGGGTGCCCCCGACTAAAGATTTCTCTAGTTGACTAGCAGTCGTCAGCACGTTTATGATGTTAATTTAATCATTTAAATATATGTAATTTTAGGTTTTTAGGGCCCAGTTCCCAGGCCGAGAAAAAAATAACATTGATAACATTGTGCTACATTACAGAGGAATACAAAACCATAATAATGAGCCTATAAAATAAAAATTTTACAAGGGGCACGAAGCAATATGCCTCCGAACGACAAGTAGTAATGATTCTGAAAGTGTCGGAAAAACAGCTAGGAGACTGATCATTCTGTTAATTTATTTCAACAGATTGTAACATCACACAAGTTTCATTGTTCAGAACATGGGAATAAATAGGCCTAACCTCCAACTTCACAAGAACAAATTATTTTATTTATTTATTTTATTAAAAAGAACAAATAGAATTATCAACATGATGCATGTTTTATAACATTACATTGCAAATTAACACGCAACAAACTCGCTCCTCTCCCATTTGACGCCTCTCCTGTGCCTGCCTGAACCCACCATGTCTTCAACGTTCCCCGGAGTCAGCAACTGCAAATAGTTAGTCTACAGCTAACTGTCCAACCAACTGAACTTGGTCTACTAAAGGTTTGGTTGGCTATTACTGGGCAAAAAAACAGCTCCGCCAGGACCCACTACAAAAGTCAAATTCTGCCTACACATTGATGCATCAATATTAACAATCTAGTAATGTCATATATAATAATATATCAATCACATGGGACACTTTACTGCAGAACCAGTACTTACTTATTTTGATACCTGAGTATGATGACAATATAATACAATTATGTACTTATTACAGTCTTGAATGCAGGACTTCAACTTTGTTTACATTGATGTATTGGTACTTTTACTTAAGTAAAGTATCTGAATACAACTTCCTCCACTATTCCCGTTGTAGGAATGTCATACTAATCTAATCTTGAATGTAAGTTGACAAATGGCTTTTTCCCCTTCAGCAATATCTTGTTCTTTGACGGTCTCTGGCTCTTCAAAATCAGATAAGTTCAACATTGACCTTACATTGACAGTTCTGATAAATAGCACATTCCTTCAAGCTTGTCAAGCACCAGCATGAAGGGTCCCAGCTGCCGTCCTCATGCTGTGCCGTCAGCTCTGCTCAAACCCACATAGCACACATTCCTCACTGCCTCACCAAACGTGTGTGTGTGTGTGTGTGTGTGTGTGTGTGTGTGT
>NC_060166.1:20275801-20313751 GCF_021292245.1 Micropterus dolomieu | reverse complement strand
GTCAGCACGTTTATGATGTTAATTTAATCATTTAAATATATGTAATTTTAGGTTTTTAGGGCCCAGTTCCCAGGCCGAGAAAAAAATAACATTGATAACATTGTGCTACATTACAGAGGAATACAAAACCATAATAATGAGCCTATAAAATAAAAATTTTACAAGGGGCACGAAGCAATATGCCTCCGAACGACAAGTAGTAATGATTCTGAAAGTGTCGGAAAAACAGCTAGGAGACTGATCATTCTGTTAATTTATTTCAACAGATTGTAACATCACACAAGTTTCATTGTTCAGAACATGGGAATAAATAGGCCTAACCTCCAACTTCACAAGAACAAATTATTTTATTTATTTATTTTATTAAAAAGAACAAATAGAATTATCAACATGATGCATGTTTTATAACATTACATTGCAAATTAACACGCAACAAACTCGCTCCTCTCCCATTTGACGCCTCTCCTGTGCCTGCCTGAACCCACCATGTCTTCAACGTTCCCCGGAGTCAGCAACTGCAAATAGTTAGTCTACAGCTAACTGTCCAACCAACTGAACTTGGTCTACTAAAGGTTTGGTTGGCTATTACTGGGCAAAAAAACAGCTCCGCCAGGACCCACTACAAAAGTCAAATTCTGCCTACACATTGATGCATCAATATTAACAATCTAGTAATGTCATATATAATAATATATCAATCACATGGGACACTTTACTGCAGAACCAGTACTTACTTATTTTGATACCTGAGTATGATGACAATATAATACAATTATGTACTTATTACAGTCTTGAATGCAGGACTTCAACTTTGTTTACATTGATGTATTGGTACTTTTACTTAAGTAAAGTATCTGAATACAACTTCCTCCACTATTCCCGTTGTAGGAATGTCATACTAATCTAATCTTGAATGTAAGTTGACAAATGGCTTTTTCCCCTTCAGCAATATCTTGTTCTTTGACGGTCTCTGGCTCTTCAAAATCAGATAAGTTCAACATTGACCTTACATTGACAGTTCTGATAAATAGCACATTCCTTCAAGCTTGTCAAGCACCAGCATGAAGGGTCCCAGCTGCCGTCCTCATGCTGTGCCGTCAGCTCTGCTCAAACCCACATAGCACACATTCCTCACTGCCTCACCAAACGTGTGTGTGTGTGTGTGTGTGTGTGTGTGTGTGTGTTTGTGTGTGTCAGAGGGGGGTTCTGTCTTCATCTCTCTGCCTCCTTTAGTCTAATCTCTCACTCACTCACACAGCATAGACCTGTGTGTATGTCTGTCACATAAACAAGTCACTGAGTCCATTATATGATAAGGTCTGCCCAACCACTAATTTAACTGACAGTCAAAACACTCATACCACCCTGTTGCAGTCTGTAAAGAGGAAGTGACACCTTATCAAGACCTAAAGTTCATTCTGAATCAAGAGACGTTTTTTTTCTGGCTGTGTATACCTTCAAACACGGCATGTGATGAGTGTTTGCTTCAATGTTCTAACACACACCAGCACTGGGGATAAAAGGATTGTTTCCTCGCTGTACCCACACACACGCTCCCTGCATCATTTCCTGCCACAAACTGAAAACAGGTTTCACCTGCTGATGTCATGAGACCTCGCCTTTCTCAAACTTAAGCAATGTCAGGCCACACCCTAGATCTTGTCTCCAGGTTTCACAAACACAAAAACACGTACATGCAAAGACAGATGCACAGTAACACATTTGTGGTATCTCAATGTAGTGTAGCATGTGGTTTTAATGTCAGGTAGAGCTAGGACCCACACTGTTTTCTCTACCACCCATAAAACACAGACATTATCTTTGGTTTTTTGCATTCTGTGGGTAGTTCATGCCTCAACTCTCCTGGGTTACCTCCCTGAAACACATCAGTGATCAGCAGCACTCTCACTGTAAAAATTAATTTATTCCTTTTATGAGGCATGTGTGTGTGTGAGTGAGTAGCAGATTTTCGTAAATTACAGCATGTGTGAGGGTGGTGAAGTCATTTTGACCCAGTTAACGTCACAAGGATGGTGTTGGCACTTTTAACGCCTTGATGAAAGATTGAAGACAGCCCATAGAAGAGGAATAAAGACCTGGATTTAGTCCAGGGATCGTTAATAAAAAGAAAAGTTTGTCAGATTGGACTGTTGGCCACATTTTGCTCCCCTTTCTCGACAAATGCAGTTTGCTTGCACAGCTCTTAGAGCTCCATAACAAAACCATGAGACCAGATGGATAATTCAGCACTTGTCATAAAAAGCAGAGCTCTTAAGAAAAAACAATCTGATTGACTGTATGTACTTATGCACATTAGAAGCCAACTAGAAGTCAGAAATCGAACATATATCGAATGATAATGGTAAAAGATCTGTACTTCTGACCACTCAAAGGTTTTTACAATACATGTCACATTCACGCATACCTGTCATCCCTCCTTTTTTTCCCGGAATTCTCCTATATTTTACCATTGTCTCCTGCTGTCCTCCCGTTGTGGAAATCTCCCTATTTTTAACCTTTTTAACCCCCCCTAAAAAACCTGCTGGGCATGTTGTATGTTTGCTACATTTGCTACATACAGTATGTGGAACATTAGCTGCAGCATCTACTGACTGGAAGTCATTCACTCAAACGGCACCTACCAGTCGAAGAAGAAGAAGAGCAGTCGAAGAATAAGAACATCGGTGTGAGGATTCAAGGATGGATTAACGTAAGAGGGATAGAGAAGCCCACCTGCCAAAAAGGTTAAAATTTCCCTTGTTTTTAAATGTTGACAGGTCCCATTGATACACATTCACAAACATTTGTACACTGATGGCAGAGGCTTCCATGCAAGGTGCCAACTCATCATTAACACACTCACACATCGATGGCACATTTACTGTTCAGTATCTTGCCCAAGGACACTTCACAATGCGGGCTGGGGATCAAACCGCCAATCTTCTGATCAGCGGGCACCGCGCTCTACCTCTAAGCCACAGCCGCCCCATCAAGGGATGACATTCAGTAGATCGCAGTGCTGGGGCTGCTCTGCTACGTACAAGCCTTGACCCAGAATCAGGCACCAGGTTCTCTACAAACATGCAGAGATAGGAGAAGAGACGACCTTCATCCGACCACACCCCAGCCCTGTCATGAACGGCTCTACTCAACCAACCAAAGTTCAGCTGCACTACAGTATTGTAACATCTGGGCAGGATTCTGACTTAGAGGCGTAAAGGCAAACATCAAATAACAGAAAAGTTACACCGTCACCTGAAAGCTGTGACCTGTCAAACCTGTTCATCATGTTTTCAAGAACATGCCAACTGACTACTGTTTGAATACATTGTCGAATTAAATTACAAGGATATGGAGCAAGTCTGTTTGCATTTTAATCATTATAAATGTTGATTCACATGACAGCTTTTGCACTTAATGCAATAACCAGAGTTTGATAAGTCTATTTACAATAACACTGTCTTATACTGATGTTATAAAACACACTGTAGCATTAGCTCAGCGTTGACACTGTCTGGTATTATTAGCAAAGAACCGGCTGAATCACACCAGCATGGACAATATAATGGGCCATAAAGAACAACAATGGGTGAATTATTGTTCAGCTAGTCTGCAACAATTGCCAGTGTTAGTAAGCCACATTTAAGGCCTGTAAAGCCACATGAATACTACAAGACATCACTTAAATATGAGTTCTTAGAAATGTAGACATTTCTTTGAGGACAGCTGTTGGTGCACAGTAACGTCCCCCAATGTGTGGCTTCCTCCATTCTGATTTGCAAAGAGGATTTGGAATCTGACATATGAACATGATCTTGTGTTTTTACCATTGAAACAGACGCACACACACACACACACACACACACACACACACACACTAGCTTCCCACCCTCATACTGTTTCACACACTTTACAAGAGTCTTTCAAATGTGAGTAGTGAGTAGTGTGTGAGTGTGGGTGTGTGTGGGTGTGTGTGAGGGAGAGGTTGTGTGTGATATACAACTGAGGTCCTATGTATTTGTGTGGATGTGTGTGTGTATACTTGTGCCTGTGTGTGTCAATAGTGGTGTAGTGGGAAATACAAAGTGTATGTGAGAGAGCGGAAGAGAGCTGAGGGACTGGACAGAGTTTCAGTCTCTCTGTTCTCCCTCTCAGGTTGCCCTGTGTTAGTGGCTGATTTATTTAGACTTTCTATTCACATTTGATTTTGTCATAATACTAAAAAAGTGTACATGTACATCACAGTGTGCCACCCTAAACATTGTTATGCCATTCTATTGAACCTGCTCAAGAAAAAATACACTCAAACTTTGTTAAGTGTAACCAATCCATAATTTCATGTTCAATATTTAGCCATTTTGCTTCACATTTTTACCAAAGCCACTGCCAAAACGATCATAACGTAGCTGCCAAATACCCGATGAATGCTCTATATTTTCACCATCATATAATGTATATTCACAACATTCTTCCCACTCACTATCACCACTAGTGTCCTCGACTGGCTGAGGTCACAGTCATAATCTCACCTGGACTTTCACCTGTCATAAATTGTAAAATGTCTGAGTCAGTGTCATGGTTGATGCCAGACAGATTACCCTCTCTTAAACTTAAACTAATTAAGTTTATATCTTGCTTGTTGCTCCTGGTTGAACTGTTACATGAAATACAGGCAGTCTGTCATATATTTTCTACAACAATACATACATGAAAGTATAACTAATCCACAATAGCTGTACTGAACAACAACAGGGTCTGAATTGTTAACTTGTGACTGTCAAGATAGCAAAATTGAGCTCAATCGACACAGGAAATAAAAAGACAAAAAAATGTTTTGAATGGATAGAAATTCAGGCACTGTGTCAGTTTTTGCGTATTACTACAAGCCAAGACACATCTGTGAAACTCCCCTCTTCCTTCGTCCCCATCTCTCCCTCTTTCTGTGTGTGCGTTGTTCCTGCGTTGCAGCCAGGAACATACTTTTCCTTTTAAAGAAACAGTCAGGGGTGAAAAACAGTTACAGAGAAAGCATAGGACAGAATACTTTCATAGCATGCAGATAGAAAGGTGGGGCCAATATGAGAGAATAAGGGTTAGAGACATGGGGGTGTTATCAGCCGAGTCTGGCATGCAGGACTGAGGGATAAGAGAAGATAGTGGCATAACCTCAAAGAAGCAGACCGTGCAATGACGTAGAAAGTGATGATCGTTAAACTCCAAATATTCATACTACTGCTAATAAAACAACATGACAAAGAATCCAAAGGTCACTTTGAAATATTTTAATAGAAGTCTACTTTTGCTTGAGTTACATACAGTAGGTTGCATTAATTATTGTGCTGATTTCACCCCCAGAGCACAAACTGGATAATTTGTTGTATCAGTGGCCATCATGCTTTGTATCAAGTGCGTCTTCTACGGACATAAAGGAACATTAAACCAGAGGAGTCCAACTTTAATCACAGTTTTAATTGCACCTTTTAAATTAAATTCAGCAAAATTCTTGTCTTACTTTCATTAAACCATTTATTCTCTTTTCGAGAATTTGAGTAAACTCATCTTTTGGATTTTGTTTTTACATATGTGTATATTTCTAGCATTCTATGAGAAACATGTCGTATTATTAATATATTGGAGGTGGGTCAAAATTATGTGTTGAACTATTGCAAGAATCTGGATAAACTCAAAGATTACTATTTTGCATTTATAAACTGATGTTCTTTAGAATAGCCCACCAAAATTCAGTGTATTTTTTTTTAACCTCTCTTTGTCTCCTTCACTGTTCTTTCACAGATCAGAGTTTTAAGCTGAACAGAGTATTACATTTAAGCATTCATGAGAACATTTAAAAAGAAAATCTGTTTCTAAAACTTAAAAAGCTCCCTCTTTAATGTGACAATAATGACACTGTTGATGTATAATTTAAAATGTTTTTCACCTAGCTTATGTTCAGGGCAGTTTATAAACTTTAGGGGCATTTTCATGCCGTGGCCCCAGCTCATTTCCTGGCAGTTGCTTCAGCTGTTCAGTCAGTTCAGAACATTTTGTTTCATTTGTTTCATTTTCCGACTGTGGCTTCCCGTTTATCCCTGCCCCCTCATTCTCCTGCCTTTCTTCAACCTGGCCCCATTTCCGGGTGAGAAGGAAGAGCGCTGGTGCTCTGGAAAATGGGACGGGAAATGGAAGGAGGGGGAAACGATTGGAGTTTCGAGAAATTGTAGAACTTCAGAGAAACTATTAAGAGTGTCAATCAGAGGTGACACACATGCTGGAGGGCAAACAAAAAGTAAACAGAGTGAGTTAAAAAGTAAAGGAAAAGTTAAAAAATGACATGTACGGTTCTGTCTATTCTACTCTGTTTGTTCTGTAACATCAGTATTGCTCAATACTGAAGGGTTTATGATAAGGCAGATGAAATGGGGGTTTTAAAAACTCCCCCAGTAGACTGGAGGTCACTGATTTCCTGGAACTGTAAGAACCTGATTTCTTTCCAACAACAAATTTTCCATTCAGTCGTAATCAATAGAACTCACTTTTGTTCCTTATAGCCCCCTAGAAGTCAGTTTGGCTGACTATGTCACAATGGCCATAGTCAAAGGCTTTTTATTAGACTGCAACACAAATCCTTGTTATTAAACCGTATATTATACCCTGACTGGAAACTCTGTGTCAAATAGTTTTCCCACTTTCTCTACAATTTTGTTTGTTCTTTTTTTCCCCCCTGGCGGATGAGATTCATTTTCTGGGTGTTGTCAGCACTGAAATCTGGCCATGTCCTTCCAGCTTTGGCAAAAGAACACCATGATTAAATAGTCCTAAAAATAAAACTCCACAACATCTGCTGAGTTCTTGCAGCTTAACGTGGTGCTCAGTGGACACAGGATTAAACCTGGGCAGCGGCCACTGAGCCAGCCTGTTTTATTTGTGGTGGAATCACTGTAGATCTGCCACAGGGCCAGCACAGTGGGAAAACACCACCTTACAGTGAGTCATAAAGTAGCAATGGACGCAGATATTTTCTGACAACACACAGTGGTGACCTTGGACTTGAAGAGAGAACCACACACACACACACACACACACACACACACACACAAAGGGATAGGTCACCGACTTGCTGATAAAGCATTTTCTGTCCCAGCATACTGAGGTTTTTAAAGGATAGCTCAGTATTTGAAAAGTACTTACCCAGAAAAAGTCAGACTCAGTGATGGCTCTTAATTTCTATTATTATTATACTATCTCAGTTTGGACTTAGAGGAAAGGGAACAGCTAGATTAACTCTGTTGTACTTTTAATGGATTTGGAAGTAACTCCTTTACAAAGTCAGGAATAGACTTTCAACGCTCATTACATCACTTAGAACACCAGTACTACACAAAGTAGTACATGTTGTGCAGAGACAGACACATACGAATTTAAATGTTATTATGACTCATGTGACAGTTGTTGCTAAACTCCTCAAGAAGCTCCATCTTGCAACACAACCCAGATCATTTTCTTTCGCAAAAGAATTTGAATCACATCAGCCTTTTCTCAGTTTTTTTTTCTCTCTCACTTTCCGTTTTGCGCTTTCTCCGACTTCTCAAGCAAGGAACTCAAGGACTTATAGCCAAACATCTGCTGCATCCGTATGACCAGACATCTAAAGCTGAATTAGGGCTGTTTTTTTTCCTGCTGCAGTTATATGACTTATTGAAAAGTTTTAATGCATGCATCATCAGATCAGAAGATCAAATCAATTCCACAACAGAATGAGATTTGTTTTGTGTCACAGTCCTTCATGGTCAGTGTGAAAGATTGTGGCATAAAGCTGATGTGAGATTTTTTTTTTCTTCTTCTTCTTCATCTGTTAAGAGCCTGTTTGTTCCTGAGGGGGGAAAACTTCACACTGACGAATTTGTTTGGGATGTGGATGAGAAATGTATAACTCTGTGGAGAAAACACCCCTTTCGGAATAGGAACACACACACACACATACACACACAGACATACACATACAAATACACATTACAGATTTCACTCCATTGCAAGAAACTACCATTCTCACTCCCCTGAGGCAAAAACCCTGATAAATAATTTGTAAGTTCCATGCTGGAAAACACAAGCATTAACTGTAGTATTAGCATTAATAGTTTCAGCTGTCACAGTGAGATTGTAGCAAAAAAAAAAAATTGAATTATTACAATTTTTAATGGAACATCTGTCTTTTGACAGAGTTTGGCCCACAGCAAAAATTCCTCCAACACCACACTTCTGCACTGATAGAGGAAGCGGGATAAATAGTTCCTCAACACTGATGAGCTTTGCAGATACATATATATTTATCTATATATATCTATATGTATAGATATATATAGTCTCACATTAGATTTGTACATTTGTAGTGCCTGCCAAATACACTGTTTATACTTAGTATTTTATTACATTAGAAAAGTGCAACATTTTAAGCTCAAATTGGCTTTTCATCAGAGGTATATCTGCATAGGCCTATTAATGACTCAACAACTGCAAAAAATCACCTTTCCTGCCTTCCTGAAGAGGGAAGCTGTGTGTGTGTGTGTGTGTGTGTGTGTGTGTGTGTGTGTGTGTGTGTGTGCGCGTGTGTGCGTGTGTGTGTGTGTGTGTGTGTGTGTGTGTGTGTGTGTGTGTGTGTGCGTGTGTGTGTGTAGTTTTTGAGTGTTTAGCTGCATCATGCCTGATCTCGCCTTGGGAAGAAACACAGCAGCAAACGAGCCCGACCAGTCCTGTGTCACGTTGATGTATGCCACAGGCTACACGTTTATGCAGGGTTCATCCCTTTCACTTCACAGTCAATGTAGCAAAGTCCATTCTCCCAGTTCTTTAATGTTTTTTTCATATACGTGATTTGATGATAGGCCAGTAGATTTGATCTTCTGTCATTTGTCTTCATTTCTCCTCCTTTTTAATTCTCTATTCCTGTTTTTCCTCTAATGCTGCACGCCATTGGTCTGCTTTTGTACAAAGCTCTGGAACTAGTTACATAAATTGATTTAATGGACATTGGTTTTGAAACCCTATTTTAACTCTAAAAAGATAACCAATATTATATTATTACTCTAAACATCAGCTAGAGTGAAGTGAAGCAGGAAATGAGCCCACTGCCCACAGTAATCATATGTTACTTAAAAGAGGGCCCAATATACACAAACTGGCTTTTCTCAGTGAAATCATGAAAAAAGATTATGGACTGGAATACAGGAGAAAAGAAATACAATTTACTCTATTAATCATGCCATAGCTGGTCTCTTAACTCCAATTTCTTCACACAACTCCCTACTTTCAGAGTAATATCACCATTATTGATTCTTAACATAACAAGAATCAACCTTTGGAAACAAAAAAAAAAAAAAAAAAAACATAACAGAAAAGAAACGACATAAATGTACACAACAGGAGCAAAGAGACATTATTAAACAGGGTCAGTTCACTGCTTGATTTGTGGAAATAAAGGTCAGTACATTGCTTGAGAAAGGAAAACACCACACTTTGATTGCAAAATGACTGTTTCGTGTTCCCCTGCTCCTATAGGGTGACACATACACAAGAAATTCTGACCAGTCATCATCTGTTTCGACCTGCCAGCTTCCTGGTAATGGTGCTGATAATTTACTCAGCATATAGACCGACTGACTTACTGTTACAACATGTGTAGGTTTCTCTCAAGTCTTCAGCACCATGCCATAGCATACAGGAAAATGAACCTCTGTGCTACCTCTGGCTTATTTTTCTCTTGATACATTTCTCTCAGCTAAACATAACAATAACACAAATAAAGTTGCAGAAGTCAAGTGAAACATTGTGCATAGTGCTCCATAGTGATCCAAGTAACATTGCTCGGTGAAACAAGATTCACTTTCACATGCCATACAGCATTTGCAGCGACACCTCAACTGCCTGAAAGCAACGCTGTTTGCATTGTGACTTTAGCCACAAATCCTGTCCTCTCAGGGTTATTGAACCTTTGAATAGTGTCAAGTCAAATGACCCTCATAGTAACATATGTGTTTGCACGTTAACAGTGCATTGTGGTGCAGTGCATGATTTCCAAAGTGCACAGAAACATCATTATCTGTTACATGACATATGCAAGATAAAGTGGAGACACTGTGTACCTGCCTAAACATATATATATATATAATATATGTATATATTTATATGTATATTTGGATAGACAGGTACTTTCCCCGTCCATAAAGTCAACATGGGCTGACAACCAAATTAAATCACTGACTCACTGATTTACTTTCCCTCCTCCCTCCTATCCCTCTATCTCGTTCTCTATCCTGATGAATCACCTGGTAAATTCAGAGACATGAGCAGCTTGGTCTCATCACATTTCTGTGGCGGGCAGCCATGTTAGCTCTACAAACCTGCCCCAAGGCTGTTGCTAAGTAACTGTTGAACCGGTGCCCGCTTATGTGTGCAATGTTTGGCATGTCACCATAGCAATGTCATGGAGGACATGGTTAAATATTTGCAGAGTATCACTTATTAGAGGCACAGGTCCGTCAAACTGGATCTGTCAGGGGCTTCAGGAAGAACTGGACCTGGGACAGAGGGAAAAGGGAACTGAAAAAAAGAAAATAGTGCAGGGTTTACGGGCATAATGTTGTTCTGATGAAGATGGAAGAAACTAAAACGATCACACATTTCAAAAATAAAATCATGAAAGATAACAACAATCAATGAAAAATGTATGGTTTAAAAAAGAGTTAAACACATTACCTTTAATATAGGCTACTTTTCATCTCTGTCATCATCAGCAGCAGCATCAGTTTTGTTTCAACATAACGGAAACCGTAGCAGCCTCGGGTCATCTTCTTTGTATGTTGACCACACCTGGCTGTCATTATGACTTGGCAGTTTTCAGCCATCCACTGTGAGTCAGACTCCTCAAAGGTTCCCCTCATTCCCCTCCTATTGGCGCAGAGTAGCCCTTGTGGTCTCTTCAGAAAGGAAACCCTGTATTTTCATCAACCCTCATCAACCCTGATGAAAATACACCAGCGAACGTAATTTCTTTTCAGCATTATTAATAAAGTCGTATATTCAAACTGTACTTCAGCTGTGGGATGAGAAATGATTCAGTTGTTCTGGACAGTAGCATCACATCACAGTTGAACCTGCCTTTAATAAGCTATAATATTGTGTATTATGAATGTAGTACACATTTCCATTTTAAGTTACTGTAATACAACACAAAGAGAAATATTGTCCTTTTTACTCAGGTTATGACACATTGTTATCGATTAAACTACCCAACAGTATATAATGTAGTTTAAATTAATGTAATGTGTGTTACTCTTAATTAATTTCATCCACTGATGAGGCAATTTTACTTTAAAAGTTAAAAACTCAATGTTTAAGAGTCCAAGGGTGTCTCAAAATAACTGATGAGAAATTGTACTGACTTTCAATACGTTGTCAACCACTGTTCTGGTTCCCTGATTGAGTTACATGTAAACGCACGTTTACATGTAAACGTAAACGCTACATGGTTGATAAGAGTAAACACGGGTCTATTTTAGTTAATGATCAATCTATATAGCCTTAGTGAGATTACGCAGTCACAGTACACAGTTGCACAGATGCTATGCAAGCATACTATAGGGATGTGGGTATATTCTGTGTGACATGTAGTAGCTTCTTCTTCTGTTTATGTTTAATGTTCATTAAGTTTTTGTTAGGTCACAGACATAAAAGAAAAAAATCCATGTCGTTCTGTTGGAAGACATCACATCAACACAAATGAGTCAATGTGGTTTTATGCTATAGAATAGCAAGATTTTCATATTAAGTTTCATGTAATGAGAGGGAACTTGAAATAAAGCATCATGAGTGGTTGCTATCAAGGGCTTTAAAGCCAGGGTTTTCCAGCTGAGGAGTGGTCTCCCTATGCTATGCCTTCCCTAAACAGTTACATGACAAAATACTCAAAATTTAATATAGGTTTTCATTCTGAGAAACATACAGTATGTTTAAGATTTGAAACACCTGAGCTCGTCAACTATTGTTCAGGTTCTGTTAGATCTCATAAAGTCTCCACCTAATGCCTCTATTCCTCATATTACAGATTTTCTCACAGTCATGCTTATGCTCTCTTTTAAAAACATCACTGACGCGCCGTTGTGAGATCATGCCCTTACATGTTAGAAAGCGTACTACTAAATGTCATTGGAGAAAAACCCTGCTGGAAAACTTGGCATGGAGCTCTCACTCACTTAGTCGCCAAGGACAAAAAACAAACAAACAAAACAACAACAACAACCCAATAACCCGGAAGCCACCGTCGGCAGGAATGCTCCCATAAGCTTGCATTTGTGTGAGCATGTGTGTGTGTGTGAGGGTGAGAGCCTCTCCCTACTGGAGTGACTTTCGATGCAACTGTGACAAGAGCTGAACAGAAACAAGAAGAGCGAGGTAACCATGATACAAACCCAATCGCAAAAACACATACTACAAACACACATGACACAGCAACCATTCGCTCTCCTTACCTCTCAGCCGATTTACTGGCAATTTACTGGTAAGAAAAAAGTTTGAATTAAGAAAGACGGGAAGAGTCCACAGCCTCATAATTTCCCCCAAGTATGTAATGCTGGCAGGTTTATAGTTGGGTGTGTTATTTATATCAAGCTGTAGTTATTCATAGCTGAACATGAGATGCCTGTTTGGCTTTAGTCGGCCTGTCAGTCTGTCTGGGAGTTGTGATGCCTGCACATGACGGAGCGTTTCATTCTCACTGGAAGCTTCTTGCATTTATAAGAAAATCCTCACACTCAATAATAAGCATGGCATGAAAGAATGAATGCAACATTATATCACAGTAATTTTTAGTAAACATGAACAAACAGCTGTGACATTATTTAAAGTGAAATTAAAATTAACTATGGCCTCTTTGATCAGACACTTGAAACCATTAATTTAGAAAATAATTGGGTATTTAAATGTATCCAAAACATGTACAAAGAGTGGGGGATACACTTAAGAAAGTACAGTGAGAATGAGAACATATTCTGGGGATAAGTTGTAGTGAAATTATGGTTTAATATTCCTTGACACAAAAATGGGAAGTTACTTAGAACGATTACAATATTTACGCAGGCTTTATATTTCTATGTATTGTCTGGAAATAAATTTTACATGTCAAAATACAAAAAAAAACAACTTGTTATTCAAAACATAAGATGACCTCAGGCATTGAGTATATGTTGCCACCTGGGTAACCCATAACATTGAGATACTTCTTGACGGATCAGTAATTTCACAGTCTGAGCTAATATTGATTTTTACTAAGTGAAGGTTTTGCCCATTGTGGTATTGTTATGTTTACTGACGTATTTGAATGCTTTTTGAACTACCGTCATGTAAAAAGTGGTAGCCATATCCGTTTGGTGTCATAGCACTAACAACAGCAACAACAAGAAAATCCATTGCACCCTTCTTCTGTTTATTATTGTCACATGTTACCACTTAGTAATCAATATTGCATTGACTTCTCTATACTACAACGTTTATTAGAACATATTCGCTGTCATTGCCAGGATTTAATATGACTCATGTGAGTGGGTGACACATGCCGCAGAAGAGGTGCAGAAAATAATGTAGTCTTCAGATTAGCTGATATCAGCACAACAGTTTTGTAGAAACAACATGGGAGCTGCACGCTACACCAGATGATGCTTCACTCTTGCCCCAATTTTCCCCACACATCTCACTGTTAAATCACAATAAAATCTTTTATCAGTCTGTATTCGCAAATCTTGCGGTTTAATTCATTAATCATCAATACACACTGCAACGCAGGTTTGGTCAAATAAACAGTCAGTGACACAGCACTGCTCAGAAAATAAAGCTCTCATGAGCTGTGGAACTGATTTAATGTGCTGTAAGTGTACTGTATTTATAGGCTGCAAGAAAAGACTGTGTGAAATTTATACATTGCATATACACATTTATAGACTTAAAAAGTCAGATGACACTGTGTGAAAACAGCCCTTGTAATGTGTGAGTCTAGGAAAAGGAAACTCTTAGTGATCATGTATACACCCTACAAAGTAACACATGATCACATAACACACACACACACACACAGACACCCACTATGTTACTGTAATACATTCTTGGAGTGGGGGCTGGGGGCATCTGCCATGCTCCTTTGAATTCCTATAAGAACGAAAACAACAACAAAAAAAAACTGCTACAACGCTCACCATAGAAACCAGCGGTTTAAAAACAAACATCAGCCACTAACCATAATCTTCTGCCAATAACATCCTCAGTTTTGTTTGTGAAGCCTTATTTCCGTTGTGGGCCATAAAGTTAAAAGTGGGACAAGGGTGTGAATCTTCCATAAAAACATTTTCAAAAAATGTGCTGGGCATGGTTAATGCAGGAATGTAAAAAGTGAAATGATATTATGATCGCAAGAGCGCCAAAAGTAGGAGCACAAAGGATGAAACACAAATTATTGAACACAAAATAAAGTATGTATACAAATACATTATATAGGAGATGAGAGTTCAGTGTTCAGGTTAAATCTGTTTAGAGTACTTGACCTTTGTGTTTATTTTTACTCACTTCTATCTTGTTTTTAGCCCAAAGGTTTCTGCCTTCTTCTAATCAATACTTGTATTGCATGTGTTTTGGTAACTGTTGGACTGTTTCAGTGCTTTGGTGGGATATTGGAGCTCTACTGTAATCACAACAGAAAGCGACGGGAATAAGGGAAATGTGCCTGTATGTATTCTGGTAAATGCATACATCTGCTCTCTGTGGGTGAAAAAAAACTTCCTGAAAACCTACCATTAGTCATAGGAATGTATATGCTGTAAAAATATGCTTACATGCTGTTACTGTGTACATGTTTAGGCGTCTGTTACAGAAAAGCTCTGCTTTACTTGTTGATGTGGAATGAAAAGTATCAGTGTGCGGGTTTAAGCAAACAGCCTCCTTTGCCACTTCACATCTGGGTGTTTCAAATCCTGAAAAATTTCACAGAGCTGGAATGATTTATCACTCACTGCAGAAAACCTCTCATCATTCATAGGAATGAACATGGAAAGAATAAGAATAAACACAGAAAAAACAAGTGAGCCTAGATGGAAAGCATGCATTAGAGCTATGTAAATAAGACACTTTGCTTTCACATGCCTACGAAACTGAAACATTTCACACAGCTAGCTAAAAATACACAGTTTTCTTTCTTTCTTTTTTTCTTGTTGTTGTTTTACAACCCGCCCTACTCTGAGCTCACTATGAAACCTGAGGAGGAGGGAGGGTCAACCGGGAACATAGCACGTGGAAACTCCTCCCAACACAAGGAGGAGTTTCTAAGGCAGCTATAAAATGAAGCAACAGAACACAGTTAACTTGACAGAAGTCTAGACACAGGTATCAAACAGTCAACCGTGGATCACAGCTGAATCTTCTTCTTTTGGTCAAAAGGGTACAGCATGTCCGAAATGCATGACGACATCTTCACAAAGGTGAGTCAGAATTTACAAATTGTTCACTTTGTTTTGGAGAAAAAAAGTGGTTCACATGTTGGGAGTACGTTACCTCTGCAAACTCCTTTCCTAAAGTGTTTGCTTATTTGTTTGTTGCTGCTGTTTTTATTGCTCTGATTTGACAGTGAATTCCTTTTGAACTGAGTTTAGTCACAGAAGATTTTTTCCATTTAAAGACATAATGAGGAAAGGGGGACAGTCAGCTCTGGGTTGTTTGTTTCTTGAATTCCAATCTATCAGAATATTCCTGAGAAATAGAAAACAGTCAATTATCTACATGTAATTTGTATTTTGTGATTTCATGTAAAGGTTATGTAACTTCGAGTTGTGTAGATATTCCCTCCCTTTTTATTAAGGCCTTCTTAATTACTTTGTTTTGACATTTTTTGTGTATGCAATCATTCCCATTTATGTCTTTAAGAAATGAAATATATTTAATATGAAGCTGTTAACTACAACACTCTAACTTTAAATAGATTTTTTGCAGAAAGTAGGATTAAAAAGATTATAAATGATGATGAATATTCAATACATCAAAGAGTACATTGCTTTGAAATTAGTAATATCAATGTCTGTATATTAACTGTGTCAACCATCTGTAACAGAACTTTCTGAACCTGGCCCTGGATGATGCCTTGCTCTTGGCACAGCCTCCACTCAAAGTCCCAGGGCAGAATCGTCTGAACCGGTCAGCCTCCTTCTTCTCTCCCCCCTCCCCTCCTGCCTCCTCGAGCCACAGCTTGAGCACAGAGCATGTTAACAATGACAACGGCAGTCAATTATGGCTGTCCAACATCTGGAGCCAGGGCCCGGTTTCCAAACCGAAACAGCTCCCTTTCAGGCCCGACCGCTCCATGAGCCTGACAGAAGCCAGCAGCGACCTGTTCTCCTTGAGACAGCTGAAGAACCTGGAGGCTTTCCCCTCAGGCCCTGCTACTACTGTGGCTCCACCGCCGGGCTTTCCTCCCTCATCTGCCCTCCCACCCCAGGTTCAACCAATGGTGTCCCCTAACCGTTACAAGACTGAGCTGTGCCGTGGCTTCCAGGAAACTGGCAGCTGCAAGTATGGCAGTAAGTGCCAGTTTGCCCATGGCGAGGCAGAGCTGCGAGGACTGTACCGCCACCCCAAGTACAAGACAGAGCCCTGCAGAACCTTCTACAACTTTGGGTACTGCCCTTATGGCTCACGCTGCCACTTCATCCACGAGGACAAAATCAGCGGAGCTCCGTTAACATCTGCCACGTTCCAAAATCAGCAGCAACCAACTCCTGGTCGCCACCAGCTCCGCCAGAGTGTCAGCTTCGCCGGATTCCTGGCACGCAGCTCACCTCCTCCATCATTCCCTTCATCCTTCAATGATCCTAACCTGGGGTTTAGCCGTGCTCCGTCTGTTTCTCCACCTCCTCCTGATCTCCTCTCCCCAGTGTTTGGTGACTCCCTGCCAAAGGAGGGAGCAGCATTCCAGTTTGGCAACCATCAGACCCGTGCCAGCACTGGAGACATCCACAACATTCCTGTCATCCTGGAGCCAAAGGCCTCACAATGTGTGTGTGGCCATGGAAATAATAACTTTAATAGCAACAACAGCAGAGTCTTCACCAGCATGGAGGACGAGCACCATAAGGACAGCAGCAAGCTGTTTCCTAGCCCTGGTGGCCACGGAGGATTTGTGAGGCCTGCTGGACTCCACCGTTTCTCCTCTGAAGACTCCCTGGAGGACAGCTACAGCAGCAGCAGCGGAGGTTCCAGTGGCAGTGAGTCTCCAACATTCGACGGCTCAGCAACCAAGAGGCTCACTGTGTTTGAACGTCTCTCCCTGTCTGACTAAACGGATCCAAAGGGAAAGAACAGAAGAGAATTGAAACCTTGTAAACGGTGTCTGTTTATCTGGACTTTCTTCAGAACCAGAACTTATCAGGACAAGTCAGCTGTTGATGACACAATAACACTTAAAGTTCTTAATTTATGTTTGTAAAATGCAACTTGTCTTGGATAAACTAGACATACCAAGATGATTTTAGTACCCAAATGTTATCAGACTCTATTTTTATATTTAAAAATACTGTGTAGCCTATAAGACCTTTTGTATGTGGTCTTCTGTAAAAATTAACGCAGTTCTTGACAGTTCCAGTAAATAGTCTGGTTTGTACCTACCGTAAATCCGTAGTGATCAAAATGGCTTTTCTATAGTGATAATCATTAATTACTGTGCCTTAAAGATTGTCCCTGCCTCATAGGCTATTTACTATCGGTGCCACAAACAGTATGTTTGATTCAGTAGCCTTAATCAGTGAGACCTGACATGTGTCACTGATGCCATTTGATCTGTGATATGCACTTTACAGCTAATTCAAATGGGAGAAATTGTCAAGTCTCCCAGTAGCATTCAAACCAAAGCTTCATACTTCACTCTGCTCTGTGTGTGTGTGTGTGTGTGTGTGCATATGTTTGTCTGTAGTATATATGCGTGTGTGTCTAGTTGTATGTGTGTAACCTTGTCATTTTTCTGAGACCTGGGGTGCAGGGTATGTGTGAGTTGCAGAATGCTGAAAGATCAAAGTGTGCTGATAGAAAAATGTATGTCAAGTGAGTTAAGATCTGAATATCTGTATCCTGACACACTTAAGATTTAGTTCTGTAAAAAATTCTTTGCTAGTTTGTAAATTGCACCCACCTTCCATTGTCCCTCGTTTGTTTGAAAACCTGGTTCAGGGACTTTAACACCGCAGTATTTCTTTCGGTTATTGGTTGCCTTTGTGTTGTTTAACTTAAACTAATATATTTATTATGATATTTATTTGTGTCTGCAGAAAAAAAATGTATTTTGTACTTTATTTATGGACACATATTTCATGGTCTGTGAAATACCAATGTGAGAAAAAGCAGTAAAAAAGAGAATCTTATATTTTTAATTGCCCGAAAAGGACAAAATAAAGTTCTGATTAAAGAAATGAATGTATACTGATTCTTTCTGACTCGTGTTCTTCAGTGAGAATAAGATGCTTGCTCTCCTTACTCACACAAGATGCCTTATGAGTAAAAGATAAAGGCCCCATTACTGACCACATAAATTATAGAAGATACATTAATTATAACTTGCATCTTCACATGTACAGTTTAGTAACTTACTCAACCACCGTGCTCTTTAGAGATTTGAGGAAAATCTCAGGGCAACATTAAGGGTACAGTTAGAGGTATACTTTGCCTTCAATGTGGGATGTTATTAACACTAACATACAATTTAAATGATGTGTTGATACAGTCAACAATATTGGCCCTATGTTATAAACAGTAACTGGTTTTAAGAAAAGGAGTCATTTTCAATCTCTCAATGATTCAGTTTTTAAGTACTGGCTGAAGATTAATTACTTTAGCTAAACAGATTTTGCCATAAATCAGGACACCATTCTGTATGTCAGCTTTATTTTTATAGTATGTCTCTAAGGCCTAGTTTTATTCATGAGAGTTCATAACATTTCTGCAATTTTATATCTGTACAAGAATTGATTTTATTTACCTACTCTGTTCTAATACAGGCTTTATACATAGAAAGAGAGAAATAATAGCTATTGCATGTGAAACTCTGAGTCTCTCCTGTTTTTCTGTCCTACTGTGTTTTGTGGCATACAGTGTCTTTGTTGTGTATACAGTATAGGTGACAGCATTTAGATCACCTCACGAAGGGTGGCACATTATCTCAAAGCTGTTGTCTTGCCCTTTGCAATGATACTCCAAGTATAACAAAATACCTATGGATCTCTACAAATAGAGTTACATACACAAAAATAGGTGTTGCACAGGATTGGGAACCAAATATATATGTTTAAGTATAATACACATTGAATATCAGGTCCAAAACTACGACAACAAGACAAGAGCAGGTACTAGTGTTGGAAGTTCACAAGCAAGATATATGATTGAGACATTTAAAACACTGTGGAAATTCCAGAGATTTCTTGATCTTTCCGATCAAACTTAGTAATTTGGCAAGATGATCTGCCGTCAGGGAGGAGACCAATGACCAAAGACCAAAACTACAGAATTTCATGGCAGAATCATTCAATGTAGCACAAGTTTGGGTTTAAATGTCAGCAATACCAAAAGTCCTGGACCTGATAAACACCTGAAACTCTGCTAGAAGGAGGGAAGAATTCTGCCTTTACTGGTCCACATCCCTGTTGAACAGCACCCTTGCATACCAGAATTAACTATATCAACAAAGAATCACACATTTAGAGAATACTCAAAGGTGCAATGTGTAAGATATGGCCAGAATTTTACTTAAAAAAATTAATTAATTAATTAACTAACTATAATCTATCGCTTGATGCCTCTTATGTCCCCACCTGAATCCGCCGTGTCTTTGTCATCCCCGGAGTCAGAGTCAGAGTGACTGTAACTCACCTCGGTAATGTTTTCCCTGTCATCTGAGTGACCTCTGTCTGCCTAAGAGGCTTTATTTCGGTTGGTTTCACACAGCTTTGGGTCTGGTGCCGAGTCCAGACTCAGTCAGCTAAAAGCACTTCTAAGTTATCTGCGCGGCTAACCAAGCTTATTGGCTAACAGCAGTTAGCAGCAGTTATGACCTGATTTGTGATATGCTGCCCCCTATTCTTTCATTCGACAAGGGGAGAATAGTCACAATTCTTACACGTTGTACATTTTAAACATGTTTTACCTCAGTCATATCTGACATATTTTGTGTATAAATCAATTTAATCAGCTGACCGTTCTCTCATATAGAGGTTGTTTCTTTTTTGGGACTACAACATGTAGAGAAGGTTATGGAGTTACACATTAATGCTCTCTCTTCACTCTGCTTCTTAAATCTTAAATTTGTTCAGAGCCTAAATTATAGAAACCCTTTTGGACATGGGATTGTGTAAGACACATTTACAAGTTAAGCAGAAGTTCATGAAAATACCCTGTTGCAATTTCCCCTTTAAACTCCCAGTGCAATTTTGTGTTGAGCAACTCACTGCCGCATGGCCACCACCCCTCATACTGTGAAAGCAAAGGATTCTGAGTAGCAAGGCTGCAATCTGGAAAAAGAAAAAAAAAATATTTCTCTGCAGTAATTGCTCACACTGTGTGACAAACACATTTGGGAATTTGGGATATTTTATACGAGTTTTACTCTGAACTTTCAACATTGTAAAACAATGACTAGTTGTTGCTGTGCGTGACCATGATTCTGCTGTGTACACTTTTGTGAATTGGATTATCTTGATTGAATTTTTCAGCAGGTGATGTTTTACAACAGACATTTAAAGTAACGTTGCCAGGTCTGGATAGTGCAGGCTGAGATAAATATGACTCAGAGGATCAGATTTCCAAGGAACATGAGTGGGCAGATTTTTTAAGCACATTTTGGAAAGTCTTTATTTACAATGCTACACTCCCGCTGCTTCCTAGTAACATACAGTCCTCTCTCTTATTCTAGAACAATAACAGATTGTGGAGAACTGGCTTTCAGCTGTGTCTTCACTTCAGATGAACGCTTGTTTTTGCTGGTCTGGATCTTTTGGGTCTGGTTTCAAAACTATCATTGGTCTCCATCCACTTCCACACAAACTCTGGAGTGGTTCATTTATGGTGAGGTCACATTAAGGCCCAAACACAGGACTGTGTAGTGGATATGTGAAACTTCTATCTACATGACACAAATTTACACAATGGGTGTGCCGTCCACTCATCTGCATATTCAAATTATCCAGCATCATTTGCTATTGTCAAGATGTGAGTGCGGGGATTCCCCATAATATAGGTAATATATAATAATAAGGTAGTGAAAATTAGTTTAAACAAAAGTGTGTTGTGCTGGCAGCTGGTGTCTTACCTTGGGCAGTTCCGCAATAAAAAGTGAATAAAACTTTTCAGAGTTTATTACCTTGTAACTTCAGTCAGTAAAATTCTTCCTCCTGGTTTAGTTTAGTGTATGGTCTTTCCAGTGATACACGCACATACACATATACATTAGCATACATATATTGTGCATGCCAAATGTAAGTGGATGAAAAAAGTTCACCAGGTCCCTATCCTATTAAGCTTATTATAAGACACCTCATTTCTGGCTTCTGTCTCCACCTGTCCAACATTGTTTATGACAGATGACATTCATTTGTAATGCTCAGTTGTTTTTCTATTTGCTTTGCTGTGTTTCTGACTACCAGAAATAATTAAAAATAACCAGGCATAGTGCAGGAAAACAGTCACAAAAGTTTTTATTTTATTTTTTTATACTTAGTTTGTGTGTAATAACTCAGTGTGAACACAAAATAAACAAGTCCTTAAAGAAAACAATCCATTGTTTTTTTCTCATAAGTCCAAACCAAGGTACCAAACTGCACCCTTAGTTGTGCATTCACCCACTTTTACTTCTTCCACATATTGTTTGCCAGTACATGCTGGCCAAAAATTAAGATATAAAGATATAACGTTACGCATGTCCTGTTATCAGAAATTCTTTTGCAATTTCCATAGTGTACTTGGTAAACACCTTAATCAAAAAATATCTGCTAAACTTAAAACTAAGGTCTAATTGAAAAATGCTAAACATATAGGTTAAGCTGTGTCTGAGTAGCCTTCCCATGTGCTGCTGTGCTTTGCGTTTTTAACCATTGTTCCCCTTTGGACCAATGGCAGGATGTGTTGCTATGGCAATGGACAATGACCGCAAAGAGTAAACAGCAAAGACAAAAAGAAGGGATCAGGGTTGCCTGCTCTATAAGACCAGACTGGTTAAAGTTCACCAAACTGCACAGCTTTTGCCTGACAAAATACTGTAGAACTACATTTAAACAAGTTAGTTGTCAAACAAGTTAGTTTGACAAAGGTGTCAGACCTCAGTGGAAACACTCTGAAACACTGAATGAAACAAAAAAAAGTTAAAACAAGTCTTTGATGTAGCTCACACAAGTACGTTTAACTCTTGGCATTGCAGTTTAAGCTCTTAATTTTCTGGAAAGCATCTATGTATTTATTATTATGCTTAACACAGGCCTAACATTACCACCAACTTCTGTGAGTGGAACTGTTAATGATCAACCACAAAGCTGCTGCTGTCAAAACTCTCTTTGGCCAAGTCACCTGATCTTGAGCACTGTGCACACAACACACACAAACACACCCACACACACTTAAAGAGATAAAAAGTTCAAACGTGGGTGGAGATTTATAAAAGCAATTACACATTATGTAAAGGTGAGAAAGAGACTGACAGATAATCTTGTTCAAAGAAACACAAGCAATAGTTTCAATGGGACAAAACAGGCATTTATGCATGGCATTATTGCAAACAACATGGACCATAACACCGAAACAGAGTGTTTTCTAGAGGGAGAAATTAGAGCAAAGTTAAGGGTAGGTAGAGGACGACTAGTAGTTAATCTTTTTAAACTTTAATTGACTTGAATTGATTGTGAACTGAGCATTAGAGAGATAAAAACTGAATCATGAGGGACAGACAAGAGGGATTAAAATTGCAAGAAAAAAGAACATAATAATAGGTGAGACTTCAGCAAATCATCAAGGTAAGTTGTTTAGGGTGGTGAAGAGTGTGGAATTGTTCTCATCACCAGGTTAAAATGGGGAGTTTCTGTCGGCAGCCTGTATTCAGCTTTGCTGTTGGTCTGGCCAGTTCTGTTGTAAGTTTTCAACCTGAGGCAGTCGGCGACCAAGATAGGATAGATTGTTCAAAAACAATACTCACATTCCTACATGCAAATGGCGCTTAGGTGTTTGTGTGTGTGTGCATGTTTCTGTATGTATACTCAAGCTCAGTCAGGTTTCAGCCTAGATTGTCTTACAGCTCCTAAAAACCTCCCCACTCCCTCCCTCCCTCTCCTTCTGTCACAACCTGCAGATTAAGCATTATGGTTGAGTAATCTTTCAACCCTAAACCCTCGTCAACCATTCGTAGAATGACGGAGTAGCCTACGTTATGTAACTTCTCCTTTACTAACTAGGTCATTGGAAAGCTCTACCTTTTTTTTCTTGGAAAAGATCAAAACCTGAGAGGTTAATGTACTTAAAAATACTTAAAAAAAAAGTTATTTGGGCTTTGTCCCCCTGTTTGGAGTGGCCAAGAACAAGAGTGGTAAACTACCTCTACAGCACTATTGAAAGAGCCATGATCAGAAAACTAACAGACATATGACAGGACTAAAACAATCTCTAAAGACAAGCGGCAATGTCTGAGCTGGTCATACATTTAATTTTTCTACTTGTGTTGTTTAACAGCAGTTCACGTCACACTTTAATGTTGCATTGTTGCCCTCTACTGTTCAAGATGTTATGGGTTTCCCATAATGCTTAGCGTGGCGCTGATGACTAACATCCACAGAGTGATGTTTTCTTGAGTCGCCACCATGATTTTCGTTCACGTGCAATCAGAAGAGGGAGGGGCAAGGCGCGAAGAAGAAATGGGACACAGCATTGGTGTGTGTTGTTGTGGATAAAAGTTACATCTGAATAACTGAGGAAAGTAAAGATTTGGGAAAGTCACTTTCAAATATGTGTTTTCCTTTATTTTCTAATAAATCAACTCTAATTCGGAAAGATGATACACGCTTTATCCACAAGCACTGCTTAAGCTTTCCTAACCTTTACCTGTTTATGATTGTTTATCTACAGCTGCACTCATGTTGAATACCAGACGCTGATTGCAGCCAAGAGTTTCTGCGTAAATCACTGATAATTTGTTTTCCCCCAAATATCTGTGTCACGCAAGTATTTTTAAACAATATACATGGAAGCTATTAAACAGAATCTGTTTATTTTATTGTGTTTTATTTATACAAACCACCAAATCGGTAACAATACAAAAGTAAGTGATTACTTTAGATGTCTGGTTAACTGAATTTTAGGTTAAGTGAATTAGACATGGCTAAGTTTCTTATCAACTTTTTGCGTATCTACTTTTATGTGCACAGCTAGTAGACTGAAAAGGGCCAGATGAAACTTTAATGTTTAAATTATTTTTAATGACAAAGCAGAACGCAGTGTATATAGTTTATGAGAGGCTGATATGTTAAACAGTGTAGACATGATACATGGCCCATGACATGCTGAACATATAGGTCATTCTGTTTATCCGTCCATGCACCAAAACAAACATCACTCTTGCTGCGTACTTAAATAGTTACCTACTTATTTAGCTAGAAGGGGAGGAGGAGAGACCCAGAGAAATTAAAGAGAAATAGCAGTGTCAGTAAGTCAGACTTGGAAGGGAAGGAAGGAGGAAATATTTGAGTAGTGACATCACAGCAACGCAGTGGAAGTGCTATCCTTTTATAGCCATGTTCTCTCTCTCAGCCACATTCCTGGGCTACAGAGCTCAGTCCACCCCTCCTCCTCCTGCCCTCTTTTTCTCCGACTTCAGTCCTGCGCCAGCCGAAGTGGTATGACGCAAACGCAGGGAACAGGGGGAGTAGGAGGAGGAAGAGAGGTAGGGGAAGAGGAGTTAAACTCTGCGAGGGAGAAGGCAGAAAAATTCCCTGACTTCCCACCCCCAACCCTCGTAAGCCCTCCTGACCACTTCTCTTTTTCTTTCATTCTTCCTCTCTCCACTTTTACTTTCACTGGCTGGTGTGATTTGGCGGTGGCGGTAGACCTGGAGAAATTCATGACAAAGTCCAATTCACAGGAACACCATTCATTAACTTTCAAATGTGTCTTCAAAACCCCTGCTATACTCCCAGAAAGGCTTCAGGGGAGCTTATCATATTTTAGTACTAAAATATTGTTTTTATTTTAAAGGTTCAGTGTGTAAGTTTTAGTGGCATCTAGAGGTAAGGGTTGCGAATTGCAACCAACGACTCACTCACCGCTCACCCCTTGCTCTGCAAGCGCGTAGGAGAAGCAACAGTGGTTGACACGCTCTGCTAAATAATACATGTGCTCCTCTATTTGTCAAAATTTCACTTCTCTTCTTACTTCTAACAAACCTGATGGCTACTACTACTACTTCTTCTTCTTCTTCTTCTTTCTTCGTACGTATTAAGCATAGTGATGATATGCGCTCTGTAGAGCAGTTTGTCCATTTGGGCTACTGTAGAAACATGGTGGCTCAGCATGGCGACTTTCATGTAAGGGGACCCGCCGTGTTTGTATATAGAAATGCTCATTCTAAGGTAATACAAACATAATGGTTCCAAAAACAACATATATGACCGCTATGTTTAGGCACCAAAACTACTCGGTCATGGATTGGGTTTAAATAAATAAAGATACATGACGTAACCTAACTAAGGGACATAAGTTAAAGTAAATTAGTGCTGACAGGACATGAACTGCAGTCTCCTGGGTGAAAGTTCTGTGAATCACTGATCCACCCATCCATCCATCCATTCACCCCGGCCTACTACCTAGATGGACTATCACTCTCCTCCATTGCGCTGGTCATAATAACTACGGCCACTAGAAGTCGCCGCCTAATAATAAGCGTAAAGATTGGTCGTAATAAGGTGCTTGAAAACCTATACAACCGTATTTTTGGGGAAGATGATCTGTTTAATTAAACAAAAAAACAAATCTCTGCGCTGTCCATTTGAGTAAAGTTATGTGAAGAGTTTTGTTTGTCATATACAGAATCTGAAAACATTATTACTGAGGTTAACAAAACATTGCGTATAAAAGTGAGAAGACATTACTGCCAACATGAAATCCACATAATGTAGTCAAGAATGACAGTGTACTAAAACAAGAATAGCTATTACAAATATTATAATTTGATTGCAGTGGCCTTCCTATTTTACAGAACAAGAAGTGAATCTAGATGAGTATGCACAAACTGATCTGAAAAGCAGAAACAGCACGTACGGGCTGTGGTGCCGATATGAAAAACAAGATTTATAACTTGGATGGCAGCCTTCTGGAAAGAATTACACCATAGTTTGACAGAACTGATTTATCAAGACATGAAAGTTGCACCAATATCCTGTATTTACACAAATAAATCCAACAGTCAACTGATACAAGTGTTTCTTTAGATGCTATAACATCCCCCCCAGGGTTTGTTAGAGATTTTGAAAGGAGAAACAAATCATGCCCCAGCCAAACCAATTTATTATTATAAACCATTAATAATATTCGAGGAAAACAGTAAGACAACAAGCCAAACTATTATCTATTTAGACCATGTTTTATTATTGAGATTGAGATTATCAAGAACGTGAGCAGCATGTTTCCTTTCAAAGGAAAGAAACATTAATAAAAAATGGAAGTTAGACAGCTGCTTTATATTTTGAACACAAAAACCTTCCCTGCTATACTGACAGTGAACCTCAGAGCAAGATAACTTAATTTTCTTTGACTTTAACTGACATGTTTGCTTTATAAGCGTCACTTGTTCTTCTTTTTATTTCTTTCCTGTCAAAAACCAGTCTATCTTGTTGTTTGTCTATCACTTTACTGTCTGAATACATTTTGCTAATCTGAATCTTGATACACTAACTGAAGTGAAAGCACTCTTGCTTGCTTATTGTTCCCTCATGATTAAGAGTCATTCAACTTTAGATCTACTCCATCCGCCAGCCCCCACCCCCACCAGCCCATTTTGCCCCTGTAATGCCTCACCCCCCATCCCAGGAGTGGGAATCAACCCTCAGTTTGAGAACCATTTTGAGGCGCATATTACGACACATATGTTAGTAAGTCTAAAAGATCAAATTTAGATTTAGTTAGTTTTCTGTCTCATTGCCAGAATTGTAAGGCTTGTATAAACTGTAACCATGGTCTGATCAGTTGCACCGGGGGGTTGAGCAGAAGAAGAAAGTCCCTTTTGTCAGTTTCACATCTGTTTGTCTTATTAAAGTATATCTTTCACAACGGTCTGGCCCATACATGTTCAATGCACGCTTCCTGTTCATGCTCACACTCAGTACGTGCTTCTCCTTTTAGACTTCACGCTTCCTGTTTTTATGTCCTTTTCTTAATATGGTATGAAAATAAATTAGCACTGCGTCAGTGTGTTTATTAACAACAGATGTGTGACCTGCACACAAGAATAAAAACAACTTTCTGTGTTAAAGGATAAATACATTTACATCAGCTGATAGGCACATATAGTGTAGAGTGCGGACCATTAATAGCATAGGCTACTAACACTTATAATTATTATAGAATTTGTAAAGCAGTGTCTTTTGTTGGTTTGAAACCAATTTAGGTAATAGTTACACCCTATTTATCTCCTCTTTCTGTCTTAATAACTCATGATTCTCAGGTAACATTTCAAAGCAGTTTCAGGAATAGCTCAGGTTTTTTGTGCCAGAGTCAAAGTAGGACATTGTGTGTGCCTTAGAATTCAGTTTCAAGCTGCTCTCATCTATATTTTTGATCAACAATGGTTCAAAACACCATGTGTAATGTGAAAGGGGTCGCTCAAAGTGGGAAAATCACAGAGAATTATAACCAGTTCTGCAGTTTGCCCCAGCTCTACGGAACACTTTAGCGTCTCATTGTTTACATTACTTTACTTTTTTTTAGTATTTTGTTCACTCTCACTGCTCATTTTATTTTTTATTTTATCAGGCAAGTCAATTAAGGACAGCCTGGCAGGAGACAAAGGCCTCCTATAGGGAAGGGGTACTGGGATTAAAAGAAAATAACATAAACAACAGACAGAAGACACAGGGCAACAAGACAGTACCAACAACATAACTTAAAATGAAGCACAGAGACACCAATAAACCAAAGGAAAACAATAATAAAACACAGACACTAGTCTACAGAGAGTAGACAACACAACCAGGGCAAAACAGTTAAATGAAATGATCAAGACAGCAGCAGGGCAACAACTTGTATAGCATTAAACGAAGCAGTTACAGGTGTTTATAAACGAGTTGGTGATAGTAGAGCAAAAACAGTATCTTTTTTTTTTTGTAGTTGATTCTAATTCATTGGGCTTGGCAAACTGAAAGGCGGTGCGACCTAGCAATGTGTTAGCTGTAGGGATTTGTAACTGGATGTGACTAGAAGAGCATGTGCTATATGTGGAGGAGGTGGGATTAAGTAGACATCCCAAATAGGGTCGGGTATGAATTGATGGCCAGCCTATGGAGGAATACAGATTTCAGTGATGTGTCCTGTAAGGAGCATTGGTGGCAAATCTGATTACTGAGTGGTAGGGAACTTCTAGCCACTCAAGAAGCCATTTTCCAGCAGACATGTAAGTTACGTCACCAAAGTCTAGCATGAGTAATATCAGGGTGAGTTTAGCAGAAGGATGAACGATTATGATAGAGAAACACCAAACAACACACAGACAAATTTAGTGTATAGCTGGTGGACATAATGAAGCATTTAGCTGCTAAAGAGATATATTTCTCAGGAGTTGCTGGAGACCAAACTAGAGTTTGAAATACAGTGAATATTGAATTTAAATTTTCAGGTTGCCAAAAAAGACAAGTCCAAAAAATGCTGATGTTGCTCCGTATCTGCTGGATGTATAAATAAGCAACTGTTTACAAATGTATCTGTTATATCAACTTTGTCAGATAATATGTCAGTGCACTGTTTATATCCTGTTTCTGCTGCCCTCATGTGGCCAAAGAATCATATATTGCATATTTTAAGTTTTGCTGAACAGGATAGCTTGGCTTGGTCAGTGGGTATCAATGTGAAGGTCGGTTATAAATTCAGCTCATCTCACAATTTCAAACTTTCCAAATGCAGAAAGAGAGAAAAAAAAGCATCTGTGAGTTCAACTGACTCTGGCTAAGTTGAAAAAATAGTACAATTCCTCAAAAAGTAAATCCTTCCTGTCTATTTCTGACCATATAATTGTATTTCGATTTTTTTATTTATTTATTAGATCATTATTGATATCAATGAAATAACAGGCCTAATTTATGCAAACATTAGTGATGTACACAGACGATATACAGCACATCTTCAGAGAACATAAAAAAAAGGATTTGTTGCCTTTCCTTATTCTCCTTCTCCATTTAGATATTCATGTTAACATTCTCTTCTCAGACAATATTGTCATTTTTTCACTGTGTGCAATATTTCAAAGCTTTCAAGACATTGTGATTTACGCCCTGATCCTTAGAACACCAAAGCCTCAGTGCTGAGGGAGCAGTATTATAGCTCAGGTGCTTCGTGTCAGTGGACCTTATTTTGGGTCCAGTGTTTTAGTTTTAAGCTAAAATCAGCAGTGGGCTTGTGGCTGTCGAGCCAATTCATGACACAGCACACACATCTTAGCCTGGAGAACAATAGGCCTCTCTGTGAGGAAGCACTCACACACATATGCACATATACAGACTGCTATGTTTATACAGGTGGCAAAAAATGAAGTGGTTTGTGAACTGTGTGTGTGTGTGTGTATGGTGAGTTTGGTTATTGAAAGGAAAGGAATGGATATGGCATATGTGTGTTTAGCTTCGGCTTGCCTCCCAGGAATACATACCACAGTGACACTAGCAGTGCAGAGACCAACAGAATTCCTTCTTATGAAAATAAGCATCACAGAAACGGAGAGGAAAGGAGTGGAGAAAAGAGAAGAAGAGAGGAGAGGAGAGGAGCAAAACAAGGCATAAATGAGAACAATACCATGAACACCTATATGCCTATCAATACAAAATATGTACTTGCTGTATATGTGACAACACGATATTTGTGACAAAATAATCTCAACTCGAGGTCTTTTTACCAGCTTTTCCTAAGATTTCAACTACATCTCATGGTCTTCATCGACAAATGGAACTAGCTCAGGTGTCATTATAGTGATCTACTGTGTGGACCGTCACTGGTCAGATATGGAGGGGATGTAGGGATCTTCCCATTCAATACAACTGATTTGCTGATGAAGAACATGAGATGTGACTGAAAGCTCTTAAAAAGATGGAAAGTACATCTCAAGTTGAGATTAGCTTACTGATCCCAAGGACTTTAAGGACATTATCATAAGGGTTATATATTTAACCTATAATGAAAAGTGTTCTGACAGTATTGAGACTACGCGCCACATAAGTGAAACCTGAGTTCAATCAACACCAAACTTCCTTCACATTCGCAGTTTTATTACAGGAGTTTTGTGCTGGATGCACTAGATTGTACAAATGGTCATTATGTCATTATGCAGCAAACAGTGCAATTACAGCGTCAGACTGAATGTATCCCCCTCCCATCCGCGCCCTGTCTCCCACTGGGATAACTCAATAAGTAGCACTCATAAGGAAGAGGTGGTCAAGAAATCAAGAAATTACCATTACACAAACAAAACATTTTGGTAAAGCAGCCAACCACATGTGACAAAACAAACAGTGAACTTATGTTGGGAAGTTACAAACTCTTGGATACATCTGTGCATGCATACATAGAGGCAGGCTTAACTTTTGGGAAGTGACTTGTGTGTGAGGTGGTTTAGAGTTACTGACGGCAGTAGAAAAGAGGAAGCAGAGATTCTGATGACGCTGGGCAGTGTTTGGCCAGCAGCCCCGACAAAGTGCTAATGAGCTCCTAACAATAGAACTGATTGGGGATTTTTATGATTGTTGTTCCCAGATGTACAGCCTAGTCTCTGGGTATGCTTTAACTGCATATTTACACTCACACATGTACAATTCACTATGACATAATGTTTACATTACTCTTGCTAGAACTCTCCTCAGGAGGCAGAGAATCACCTAGAGATGCTCCCAAACAACAAAAACTGAATGTGAATGTGTGTGGTTATTTGTTTAAAAATAAAGTAAATAATTGTACGTATTTCTACAAGTCTGCAAAATGTTAGATGTTTCTTTGACAAGTTCTTGGCATTTTTGTATTAAAATGTACAAAGGGACTCTTAGGGACAATAATGCACATTAAATTACTTTTTGGAAGCTAGCATGAAAGCACACAGAAACGGCTGCAGGCAAACTCCAAATTGATGGCTGCATTTCAGTTTTCTATGACCTTTAAGATTACAATGACAGTATAATGTAAATTCTGGAAAGTATTGGCAGATAAGGGTATATCCCTCTAAAATATAACGCAATACGTGTGGGTTTTTTTGTGTGGTTTGGCACCCTTACCATTGTGTAATAAAGGAAGACAAAAATAAAAAAAAGGACAGCTGTACATGTGCATTTGTGCATTGTTGTGATTACATTACTTATAACTAGCAAGTTGATACCTTTGCAAATAGAGCAAACCAGTTAATATTACTTGCTTGTCCAACAGAAAGTATGCCTGCTCAGAAAATGTGCCGCAGGCTTTTATTTCACAAAGCTCTCGCCAAAGTCTGGTAGCCTTTTGCTGGGTCCCTCCCTTCTTCTCTTTTTAGCTTAGTCCATCAATGTCCTCTTTGGTCTCTTCACCTCTGCCATTAGCTAATGTTATGTCTGTAGTCTGGAGGCTCTCAGCCTGGTTATGTTGCCTGTTCCTCTGGCTCAGGCACGACACCGCCGCTCTCCACCAGCCAGTGTTTTTAATGACTCCCAAAACAACTTAAATGAGCGTTTTCTCCAAACAACATTAGCATTTTCTGTTCCCCATTGCAACACAATGCCAAGGCAGAGGTGCTCACTGCTGTGCTAGCAGGTAGGGTTAACCGGTCGACATGCATACAATCATGGTTTAGGCACACCCCTGTGATGGTTAGGGTAAGGGGCTTTGGTGGGCTGTCAAGTAACATAATTAGCTAGAGCTAATGGTAATGTTTGCTAACGGAAACACTAGCTAGCTAAGGCTACATAAAATGCTACAAGACGCAAAACAACACCAGCATTATTGCTAACAATTATCTAACCATCCACTCTACCCACCACCTCGAAAAGCGGAATTTTCTGGTTATTTATATCTTACACCTGGTGTTTTTTCACATGCACTTCGTCACACAGTCGCAAGTAGTCTTATAAAATTTGGTCGTTTTAAGCACTTCAGCTATTGACCTATGTTGTCATTTTCTGGGTGAGGACGGGCTGCGCCAGCTGTTATTTTATGGTAGGATAGTTATGTAATGTTTGTCGGTCACTTATCTCTAGCCATCTTGAGTTGATGTTAGCAAATTTATTCGATAATGCAATCAGACATCGGTAACATTACAGTAAACCGCTCTTGCGTCAGTTGCTGTATAGCTTTGTTGACAAGCTTGCCACCTGGTCTCGCTCAGTCACTATTTTTCTCTTCCTCACTTCCTCCATCAAAGTCCTCTTCGGTCTCGTCGCCTCTGCCATTAACTAATGTTATATTGATAGAGGCTTCTGAGCCTGATTATGTTGCCACCCAGCTCAACACCAGTAGCAACATAATGTTGCATGAGTCAAATATTTGCTCTTGCTTGGTCACCTTCTCTTTTTCTCTACCTCACTTCCTCCAACAGTCTTCTTCAGAGAGACCATTCACCCTACAAGTCAGTATACCATCAAAATGATTCTGAAGCTGTTATTTTAAGAAAATTACAACATAATTGAAAGACAAAAATATGTGTTCAATGATTTACAGACAGTAGACACTTCCTGTCACATACACACAGAAACCTATGTACTGGAACACACAGGGATGCACATACACAGGCACACATCCCAACTCCTATAATGTTATGTTACAGAGGACAGACAAGGAAGTGGAGAAGAAGACTCCTAGATGCACACATACACACAAATAACTATTCATTACAAGTTTCCTGAGTAAACAAAAGAAAGTGGAAGACATCATTTGATATGAGGCTCCAGATCCATCAATATCCCTCTGATCAAACACACTGATCAATATTTTGAGCTGTTGCCTGGATACAGTCGTATGAGCAAAGAGCAAGAATATACAGAGCGGGAATCATCCTTTGGCTCACATTCAGTTGCACTGGAGACACACGCACACACTGATGCTCACATCCTCGCATCAACTGCTATTGTAGCATTACTCCAATTCCACTTGGGTCAACGGATAAACTGTTTTGTTTTTAGAGGGTTTTTCATACATACATAGAAACACACACTCCATTACCATTATGTATGAAGGGCATCTTGTCACAGAGAGTGTACAAACAAAGTTCTCCCAGTGTAAAAGGAAGTTAGAAAGAATGCTACAGTGTATTCACACAAACCTCTCAAAGCGGATATGGAGAGAGGTTGTAATGTTAAGAAAAATACTCCAACAGAAAACTAATTGCAAAACCTGCTGACCCACTTCTAGACAGGAATGGGTTCAAACACTGAAAAGTACTTGTGTAAACTATGCATACATAAGCCCACTGAAAACATCCATACAAGCTAATTCACCTTCCACCTCATGACAACAATAAGCTGCACACCATTAACACTTAAATCTAACAGTTCTGAAGCATAGCATATGTTACACTGCAGCAATGAACACATACACATTGAAACTCTGCCAATGCATTTACTTACACATTAGGATATAAATAATAACATTTAGCTATGATTATTGCAATTGTTGTGCAGTTGCTTCCATAAACATTGAACGCACCACAGCTTCCCTCTTTTCCTGATAGGATTTATAATTCCTCACATGATACCTGTGATGGCCGCACTAGCAGCCACAGATGGAAACAACTCACGGTGGTAACTCTTTTGTTTTGAGCACATTACATATTATACAAAATAAATAAATGGACACACATTAGTTTTAAAAACAGTTTTATTAGTTATTTGACTTAGTTTTTTATTTGAGTGCACACATTTAGTTAACTTTGTCAATTTAGCTAATTTCAGGTTCATTATCTTTAAGTTATGTTCGGTGAAATTAATACTTAAATTTTTGAGTTACCAGTTCCTGGGGAGTTGCTGCTGGCAGTCTCCAGCTGGCTGACAGACAAAATGTCTTCTAACTGACTCTAAGCTGTTTAAGTAAGGGAATGGATAATTGGACTGCGCCACGTTTTCCCATATCATGGGGGTGGCAGAGTATTCCATTTTTGAGTTGTGTTCTTTTCTTTGCTTGCTATACTTT
This sequence comes from Micropterus dolomieu, assembly GCF_021292245.1. NCBI lineage: Eukaryota > Metazoa > Chordata > Actinopteri > Centrarchiformes > Centrarchidae > Micropterus > Micropterus dolomieu. Next base: position 20,279,317 of record NC_060166.1, on the reverse strand, counting down.
GTTGTTATGATTATTTGATTGATTTACCCTTAGTTCATATTAGGTAGCGTTGGTTTAACATGTGTTGTAGTATTGTGGTTTGTTTATATAATGTGTTTGTCTACCCCCTTTGTGTCAGAATGGACTGATCAGCCACTATATAAGTTTCCCCCATGTCTCAGTCTTGTTAGGTCTGTTTAGTTAGTCTAGGTCTGTTTTGTTCAGCTTATGTTAAGGTTATGTTACTTGCGTTAAGTTCTGTTTAGTTGACCTCTTTTATGGGCCCAGAATTTTCTAGTTTGTTTTGTAAATTAATTTAATTAATTAATTTTATTAATTTTGTGCTTTGTAAATAAAAAAATATATTTTCTGGAAACTTACTTTCTGACTCCTCATGCCTGACAGCTTGGTCCCTCACAATAACTAAATATTACCTGATTTATGTTAGAGCTAACATTAATCAGGATAATTAGATATTTAGTTATCATGTGACCCATGAGGATTGTGTAGGATCCAGGGTCTGGGATTCAATGGCAGAGAAACTCGCAAATGTGCTAGAATGTTTTTGGATTGTTGGCAACTCCAGGCGCTAAGTTCTTGAACATCACCAAAAGCAAGTAATATAAAATCTATGAATATGAAACAAACGCTCTCTGACACGAGAAACCTGCTGCCGGTTGCCAAACGAGCAGCAGGCTACAGTAAAGATACTTAGAACTTTGTATCGCTAACATTCAACATTCCTCAGTCGCCACCAAAACTACAAATTGGATGACGTCATAAGTTTGTCTTAAAGCAGCCCTGACACAAAACCAATAAACCAACAGCAACATATTTGGGGGGATTTTACACACACAAAATGTCTGACACTGCAAAGTAGCAGATGAATGGCATTTTTGTCTGTGTTCCCCTTTAAACAGATTCAGTATAAATAAATATGACAACGCAGCTCCTTATGACGCTCCTTCTACATTTGGCTGCACTTCTGCATCCAAACACCTGACATCACTCTGGACTCAGTCATTTCCTGCTAGTGATTTTGTTCCACTTTAAGCCTGAGGTAATTACAAAAAAACCCTCTCTGAGATTTTACTTATTAGATTTGTATTAATTGGTTACAATTATTTCTGACATTTCAGTTAAGTAAATTCTCTTTTGAGAACACCAGAACAAACTGTTCAAATTACATTTAATTTGTCTTTCACATTTATTTCCCTCTCCCTCAACACTCTCACTCACTCTCTCTCGCTCTCTCGCTCTCTCTCACTCACTCACACACGCGCACACACACACAAATTCACTTCTATTGTTTGTTAGGCTTTCTTGAAAGATACTCAAAACAATTAAGCTCTTCACTTTTTGTCTCCCTAGTTTTCTTGCTTTTCTCTCACCTCTCTGCCCTCTCCTATCCCCCAAAGACTACGTTTTCCCTAGCTGTTCCATCTGGTCACACATAATGGCTGACAAAGTTATAAACTATGTCTGTGTTATTGGAACAACAATTTGACTGTTTGTTTGTTTTTTGGGGTTCAGGAGAATCTCCTGGAACGGTTGCTTAAAACACACACTGATGTGTGGCTCGCGTCCAGAGACAAGGGAAGTTCCCCTACCTAACACGGCAGCATTCGCTCCCTGCCTTGGCCTCTTCCTCTCAAAAAAACCTATGTACACAGAAACCTATGTACTGGAACACACAGGGATGCACATACACAGGCACACATCCCAACTCCTATAATGTTATGTTACAGAGAACAGACAAGGAAGTGGAGAAGAAGACTCCTAGATGCACACATACACACAAATAACTATTCATTACAAGTTTCTCTCTCAAAAAATGCACTTGTTTGTGTATAGGAGTGTGCACAGACATGAAAAAAAGTATAATCTACATATACAGCCTAAGTTAACAGATGTTGTTTGTCATGTCTTTATACAGAAACTGAATTAGCCAAATGAAACTACTCACTCACTGAAATCCACCAAAAGTAACATGAAAATAGTACAACAGCTCCCCTGCCTGGTGGGTCAGACATACAGAAGAATGTCTTTCATCACTCTTTCTTAGCAAAAATAAATCACAACCCAGTAGCCATTTTATGATTGTAATCAAAAGCAGTCCTGTGATACATTTGCGTCCAAACCCTTATAATCTGTTTTTGAGATCTGAGCTCAAAGTGTAGAGTGGAGGAAAGCACAATCAGTAGTTACAATGCTGATTTAATTCAGCAGAGGGCAGTAGAATACAGCAATACCAGCAAATACCAGTGTAATCACACAGGATGTAAATATTCACTTCCTCTGCTGCCCCACAAACAGTGTGAGCTCAACACACACTTTTAAAGAAACTGCATTCTGTAACAATGTATGTCATGTCACTGGACCCACAACTGATTTTTACCAAGGTTGTAAATATAAAAGAGTACTAATTTTTGCAATGAATATGGCCAACTGTACAGTCAGCCTTGCTCTTTTCTATGGCTTGAGTATTAAGTTACACTACAGTGTGGCCACCCAAACAAAGCATGTGAACATAATGAACATTTTACACCCATATTTGTTGAGCAAACCATGTTCATTATATGCTACAACAGCTTTCACCATCTGGGAAAGCTCTAATGTTGGGCAATACGGTCTGGCTTGCAGTCAGTGTTCCAATTCATCCCAAATATATAGAATGTGTCAGGTCAGGACTCTGTAGGCTAGTAAAATTCCTCCACAACAATCTCAGAAAACGATTTCATCATGCACCCGCTTTGTGCCCGAGGACATAGTCATGTTGAATAGGAAAAAGGCCTTTTCCCAAACTCTTGCCAGAAAGTTGGATATCAAGGTAGGGCAAGGTGAGAACCTTTCAACAATAATGCAACACAAAGTGCTCTACTAAGACACAAAGGGCATTAAAAAGATATGAAAAGAACCACATGGTCATTTTTAAAAGACACATAAATAAAGTTTAAAAGAGTAAAATGAAATAGACACTGAGAAGAGTGCAGCTACAGTGCAATGCAAGATATGAATATCAATGAAATATAATATTAATATATTATAGTTTTGTATGTACAGCATTAAGAGAACCTTTGCTGGAACAAAGGGGCCTTGCCTAAACCATTAGCATGTCTGTTGCAGGACCCCAGATGTCTGGTGCACACACAAACACTCCTCTTTTGCCACTTTCCCCGAAAACAGATGAGTTTAAAGAACTGATGTCTTCCCTCTCCCCCATCACTCTCTCGCACTCTCTCCACCCTGAATCATTAATTGTCTCCTTTTCCATGCTACAGAGCTTTTGCAGACATTTGTCACTGTTATCTTGTTTTTAAACCTTCTACGTCCTCCTTCTCTCTAGCTTTCTAATTGAATCCACAGGAGTGAATTCCAGTGGCCAGGAGAGGAGGGAAGGGGGGGGGGGGGGGGGGGGGGGGGGGGGGGGGGGGGGGGGGGGGGGGGGGGGGGGGGGGGGGTTCACTGGAGTCGGGAGTGCAGTGCTGAAGGTTATTCTAGACATTATTCCTCAATGAGAGCAGGAGGAGAAAAGAG
>NC_060166.1:20266103-20275781 GCF_021292245.1 Micropterus dolomieu | reverse complement strand
GGGGGGGGGGGGGGGGGGGGGGGGGGGGGGGGGGGGGGGGGGGGGGGGGGGGGGGGGGGGGGGGGGGGGGGTCAAAGGTTAGGTTATGACCTTTGCCCCGTACGTAGATCCCTACTGTGCGCCGTTTCTGGATGTGTGGGCATGTAGGTGTGCACATAAACAGTAACAAGAGCCACTCATAGTTGTTATGTATTTATGCATAAATGAACATTCCAGTGCAGTCACACTGGTTATCATGTCTATTCACGAGGAAGTTGCCATGCCTTTATGTTAATGGCCGGATATAATGTGCCTTACTTCTGTTGCCAGTTTTACCTAAAAGTCTATGTTGTCTTTTCTGTGTATTTATTTTTTTTCAATTTAAAATAAAAGTGGATTTCAGAAAGCTACTCTATTTGTTCCTATCAATGTCAAACAGTTCATACCCATTTTCGGAGCACAATATTACAAAGTAGATGCTGTACACACTAAATATAACAACTATAAATCTTTCACCGTCAGGGAAACTCTTACTAAATCCCAAACTTTCTCTGTGAATCCCAAAGGCTCTCTGCAAGCACAAATACACACACACACTCACAATGGGGCAGGGGGGTATATTGGGTGTGTGTGCGTGTGTGTGCGTGTGTGTGTGTGTGTGTGTGGGAGGGGGGGGGTTGAAGAAAGGGGAGGAAAAGAGGAGCAGATGTTCATCAGACCCCTCCTCTCTCTCTTTAATATGTCACTAGTAATAGTAGCCTCTTATCTGAAGAAGCCTGTGTGGGGCTGTAGAGGAATGACTTCACTTATCATGAGACTTTCAATAGGCTGAGTGTGCAAGTATGTGTGTTGCTCTATATAACACACGCACACACACACACAAACCACAAATGGTGATACAATACAATTGTTTCACTCTCTAAATTGTCTGCATTTACACACACACACTGTCGAGAATGTTGTGATTTTGGATTAGATAGCTCTCCAGTCTCCAGTCTGCCCACCTGCCTATTCTTTTCTTATATCCCCAAAGAAGCTCACAGTGTGGGGTCATAGGCGACCCCACAGTGCAGCGTCACCTCCGTGAATCTCTTCTAATATCAAACACATGTTCAAACAGCAAATGCTTTCCTAACGACTTGACTCGTTATTTCACTGCAGCAAGATTATGTGACAAAGCAAGGGAATGCGTCACCGTCACACATCTGCCTACATCTGCTTGATTAATCCAAAACCTGAAGATGAAACCTGTTGCAGATCCAAACTTAATGAATGATTCCTCCCTCTACTCCTTTAATGCTTTCCCCTCACTCATTTCCCGTTTCTTCTAAATAGACCCCCAATCCTGCCCCTTCATCCCTCTCCTCACCCCCATCTCTTTCCTCCTAACAAGCAAACCCAACCTATTCACTACCCTCCGTTACTTCCAACGTGTGTGTGTGTGTGTGTGTGTGTGTGTGCGCGAGGGGTAGAGTCACAGAGGGCGGGCCATTAGTTTGTTAGTTGGTTCTGCAGCTCATTGAGCTCATTGTACTCCAAAAGCCCTCCAGCCCAGCTGGACTCAACAAGAAGCAAGAACTCTCTTTCAAATCCCTCTCCTCCTTTCTCCCCTCCCCCTTCCCTCCAGACCCCCACCACCCCCTCCACTCTCAGTAATCCCCAACTCACCCACAAAAGGATTTGTTTATATCAGTAAACTCTACTCACGGACCAAATCACTTGTTTATAAATAAAACTTGTTTACTTAACCAAATTAACGGAAGGGCCTGCTTAACTCAAGGCCCTGTTGCTGTTGACATCTTGCAAATGGCTTGTGGTTCACAGTGGTGGCCTTCATCGCAGGGTAAAAAACAAACACTCAGAGCCAACCTCTTAAGACAATGAACTAATTAGGGCAGCGTCTAACGTCTGAGTTAGCACCCAAAGGTCAGTTGCAATGTTATTAGGCCACACTTGGCATTAAATCATATGATCGGAAATGCAAATGTATCCCTGACTACGCTGAAAAAGCCCAGGGCCAACTTTTTAGTGTGCATAAAAAAACTGTTTATTTACTGATCAGATGTGGCTAGTTTCCTAAAGATGTGAGGAAGTGCAATCTGATAACAAAAGGTCACTCAAGATGCATTTGGGAGAACGGCAGTCCATCTTAATTGGATCTCGACACAGTCTGATGTAATGTGGACGATACTACATCTAAACTTTTACACCGGGAAATTGAGGGGCCGGTTTCAGAGGCAGACACAACAAATGCATGCCCGTTTTCTTAAGGGAAGATATCTTTGTGGCAGTGTTGATAGCAACAGCAGAGATTGGCGAGGGCAGAAATACAGGACAACGTGCAATGAAACTCTGAAGCAAGATTCAAACCTGGGATGTCACAAGTCCTAGACCGCTGAACCCTAACCTTTTTAGTCCCCTTTCACAAAAGATATGCAAGGAAGGACACCAATTCAGCTTCATATACACGTGACACAACTCAAAACAAGGCTGGCTGAGACAACCTTCAGGCTGTATGGAGTGGACCTATACCATTACATCATGATAGTGCTGGGGGAGGGGGGATGGGGGGAGTTGAGCACACACAAACATGTCTACACACACAAACACACTCACTTAATGGGGACCACTTGGCTGAACCAAAACAAAGCTTTTCGACAGGCTTTGTTCTCGGCTGAAACTCATCTTTCCAAAGTGGCTCAGACCGATGAGCTGGATTCCAGAACTTTCAGGCTTGTTTTTGGAGAGGGGGGGGCTCAGCATTTCAAAACAATACTGTACTATTTATTTATGTTTTGTTATTTCTTTTCTTACAGTTACATTTGATGAACAGGAGCAATAAGAGAGAGAGGGAAAATCCCAAGCTAACATCCTTAATTAACTCAAATGCTTGTCAGTAGGTTGGGAGCTCATTTAAATATTTTGCCCATCAAACTAACTCAAGGAGGTGCAAGGATTACATCTGCAATTGCTCTTCAAAGCTACAAAAATCTAATTAATTCTGATTTTCAAAGAGTGCACATTGACATCTTTAACTCAAGCTACATGGTGTTTTTATTCTAATCATGCGTGTTTATCATCTCCTGCTCCAGTGGGAATCAAACCCCTATATCCAGCCACTAGAAGCAATGAACTGTGCTGAATAAAGCTGTTTCTTTCCCTGTAGCTGCAGCCAACTGTTTGCCAACTGGGCTACTGGGGCATGCTGTTGCAGTCCTCATTACAATCCCAGAGGTGTGACATCTTCACTCCTGGCAGACCTGTGTGTGTGTGTGTGTGTGTGTGTGCGTGTGTGTGTGTGTGTGTGTGCTCTTGAAATTATATCTTTGTGAGGACCACATGTCTTGCCAGTGATGGCAGAAGAATGAGGCCTTTATTGTCAGTGCCCACCTAGACAACTTCTCTGGGCTAAGGTTTAAGGTTATAGGTTGGGTTGTGATTAGTCTAAGGTTTGAGTTTAGGGAACTCAAATCTAATCTTTGACAGTTTCAGTCCTTGCGAACATAGAGGAACAAACCTCTGTATGTGTGTGTGTGAGCCGGACTGTCAGACATCCTCATGGCAGTGGAATTTTTCACACATCTACCCTTACCTTTGAAATCAAAGACTTCACTCCTCCTTGTCTGTCCCATAGGGCTAGGCTGTCTCCATGCTCTTTGCTACCCATGGGTTCAGTCCTCCTGTTTTCTGCCTGTGTTCCTTTTTTGTCCTTGTGGTGTTTGTCTGCCTAACTGTCTATTTCTTGTGGCTCCCTTTGTTTTATAACCCTTCTTCAGTTGGTGTTAGCTACTAAAAGTGGCACCTCCTCCATCCACTCTGATAAAAACCACATGCCTTTACACAGCCATCTGGCTTAAAATAAAAATAAGCATACTTATGCTCCAGCTTTAACCCAAGAAGGTGTTTTATGACATCAGGTACCAAGATTATGTTCAAATTGCATTAGGTTTAATTATTCTGATTGCAAGTATGGTATTATTTTAGCTAACATCAATATCAGACTTTAGGTTTTATCAGTGACAAGGTCTGCCCCTCTCAGAGGTTTTAACATTACAGCTGAGACAACAGTGTGACATGGTGTGTACAGAAAAACTGACTATTTTTGGTTTTATGGTTATTATTTTTCAGCAAACTAAAAAAGCTACTTAATATTATATTCCTGTACACCGTTACCTTTGTTGGCCAGTGCGAGCTAAAGTAATTAGCCTGTTAACTTGCATTAATTTATTTGCTTTCCATGGAGCAACTGAGAACAGTTTTTCAAAACAATGGTGTAAGTGTTGTCTGCAGAAGACACACTTTTCACCTAATATCTCACATACAGGTGGGGTGTTATATAGGCTATCCAACAAAAACTAAAAATACACGTTAACGTTAGATGTCACTTGAGCTAACTATAGAGCTACACTTTAAAAAGAAAGAACCAAAACACGATTCCTACGATGGACGTCTTTATGTTTAGGGCATTCAAAATTGTCAGATGCTTTTCATGAAGCTGGGAAAGCTGGGTCTGATGTAAACACGTTTAGGCTGACTCACAGAGGCGTGGGAGTGGCTAACAGGAGTGTTAGGTTTTAAATCCACACGTGGTCTGGGTCTTGGGCTTGTTTAGCACCACATCCTCAACTAGAAACTTCTGACCAACTCATGCCAGCGTTGCCCACGGCTATCACTGCGGGGGCAGACGGAATCGGACGAAGCTTTTGATAACTTACCAAAATGCCATCTTACATGCTCAGCCAGTTTTCTGACCTGGAAGAGATGATGTGCAAGGTAAACGAAACGCGCAAAGAAAGTTGAGCGGAGAGTGGAGCAAAAGTTGACAAAGTTAGGTCAGAGGAGGGGTTAGCTACCTAGCATCACTGCTAACTTTACGCCCTTTGCTTTCTGTATATTTTGAAGTCCTGTTTTGCGGATAGTGCTTTTGTCTTGTTTTAACAGTTCATCGCTAAGTAACTTAGTAGCTTTATCGAATTCCTGTCTATTTTATTGATCTGAAAGTTAGCCAGGGCCTGAAGCTAACTTCTCACAAAGTACGGTAACTTAGTAACGTTAGTGCTGTTGAGGTTGTTGTTATGATTCATGGCAACATGGGCCCATTAACTGTCTAACGTTACTAACTAACATAACTTAGCTAACTTAACTCGGTAATTCTGTTAGTCTAAGTTAAGTTAGTTAAGGTGTTTTAGCGAGGTTTTTATTTTACCAACACTGGTACAACAGGTTACAAGTAGTTAATGTTAGTCTCCATTGCTAAATAACCGTAAGACAACGCCAACCAGTTGTATCAAAACATCCCGAAAACAACCATAGCTTACTCTTTATGCTTTAAACAAATAAAACTTAATGTCAGTCTGACGAGTAATTTGCTTGATGCTAGTACGTAAAGCATGTTGTATAACTTTAACATTTCCTTTTATTATTCCGAGGGTTTTACTGTAACGTTAACGTGACTCCATGTGCTGCGTAGCAACACACTGAGCTTGTCCTTGCTTACTTTCACAATTAAATGTGCACGTATGTGTAGGATGCCGGGTTCAAACTTTCTGTTCATGTTAGTGTGGATTTAAAACATGTAGGAAAGTTTGTTGCTGGATTTTGACACTTTTCATGAGAACAGTGAGAAATACAGCTGTTAACCTGCAAATCCATTCAGAACGGTTTGAAAAGAACCGCTACTGTGTCCCACAGTTCAAATTGCATGCTTTTAAATGGCAGCAATGTAATTATTATGTTTAATTTAGCATATTTTTGTTGCCGGCACTCAGTTTAGTTAAGAATGTCATAGTATTAATGTCCCCTCCACAAATACAGTACAGTAAAGCTTTAATATACTGAAACACGTTTTAAAGCATATCACTCTGCCTTGAATATTGCATAACTTAACGCATTGTTATCAATGGATCGACAGCCTATATAGATTACCAAGGAAATCCTGCCTGTTATGGCTGGCTGGGTTAAAAAACAAAACAAACTATTTTGCATTTGCATGTAACTTCTGTAGTGTTGAGTGTGGAAACAGTTGCGTCCTTGTAAATGTTATCAATAGCACAACTGTTCTTTAATTGTGTGTGTGTGTGTGTGTATGTATATGTATGTATATGTGTATATATATATATATATAGATGGACAAAGAAACATGTCACAGGGATATTAAAAAAAAAAGTTTATCACTTGAATTTCTCGGCTAATGTGGTGTTGTGTTCTGTCCTTTTTTACAGCAGTTATTGAATCTCGACTTGAGGGAGCAGAGCAGGCCGATACCATCCCTCAGTGTGGCGATGAGAACACCGGGTTATATCGGTCAGCCACGCAGCAACACATCGTTTTCCCTCTCGTCTCTCTCCCGCCTCCCCGCTGATCCTTCAGACGGCCTATTTCTGACCTCCACGGAATGGGGGCAGCAGTCAGAAAGCCCTCTGCCCTCCCAGCTTGCCAATTCTAACCAATGGGGAAAGTCGGGCTTTCTTGGCCAGCGCTCCATCAGCATGGTAGAGACGAGCAGCACCACGGCAGCAAGTCTAGGCTGGCCTGGGACTGACCTAAAGCATTCCCAAAGTGACATCAACCCCACTGCACTGAACACTAGCTCTTCCTCATCCACCTCGTCTATTTCCACCCCCTCTTCCTCATCGCGGTATAAGACTGAACTGTGTCGCTCTTTCACTGAGAGCGGCCTGTGCAAGTATGGCGGGAAGTGCCAGTTTGCCCATGGGCCAGATGAGCTGCGGGATCTTAGCAGACATCCAAAATACAAAACTGAGCCGTGTCGCACGTTTCACACAGTCGGCTTCTGCCCGTACGGGACCCGCTGCCACTTTGTCCACAACAATGAGGAAGAAAGGAATCACTCCTTCGCTCGTTCCTCCTCGTCTTCCTCCTCAAGCATTCCCCAACAGCCACCTTGCTCCTCCCGCTCGCACAGGCCTGCTCTTGTCAGACAGAGCTTCAGCTTTGCTGGGTTTCCCTCTGCTCCCCAGCAAGCCCTTCAGCCAGCCCTTACTGCTCACCCTCTTCCTTATAGTGCCTCCTTTACACGTGCTCCGTCTGCCTCTCCACCTTCCTGCGCCGATGTTACTGACCTCCTTTCTCATGCCTTTCTAGAGATGGATTCTGCCTTCGAGGCCTCCCCTGCCAGTAGCAACCAGTACCTGCCCCCCATGGGCCAGGCCACTGCGGCAGATCCCCAGTCTCCATTTCTGCCTTCCCCCGACTCTGGCTGTTCTCCATGTGGGCTGTCTCCGACTGCCTCCCCTTCCCTGAGGCAGAGTCCCAGTTCTACTGGGGTCTTTTCGGGGCCACTTGGTGCCCGATCCCTGTCCTTCACCTCTCTGTCGGACCAGGACCAGGATGGAAGCAGCTCTGCTAGCTCTCTCAGTGGCTCTGAGTCCATCAGTGGCATTAACGACACCAACGGCAGACGTCTGGCAGTTTTCAGTCAGCTCTCTGTTCCTGAGGATGCTACCGGGTTCTGCCTTTAGGCTTCAATGTGCTGGAACACAAACATTTGCATACATTCAGACACAGACATGCAGACTCTGGATACTCTATCTAGACACTATATATATATATATATATATATATATATATATGCAGTACATAGTGCCCACACACCTGACCCCTATAAATGCACACTTAACCTGTACACACACGCACAGCCGCTGGACTGACACCTCAGACCTTCTTTGCGCCTTTGACGCGTCAGAGGAAACACAGACTTAGTGACTGACACAGACCGCTCAGAGAGCTTTTGAAAGATTAGATTCATGTGGTTAAAATGTTGCTGTTATATGAGTAAGGGTAGCCACAGTGATGATGAAACAAAAATGCGTGTTGCCACCAAAACATGTGCATATCAAAACAGAAGTTTAATAGTGTTGGAAACGTTTGATGCTTTATCAAAATAGTATGCGGAGATGGCAAATTGCGACAAAGATATTGTAATCCCGGTGTGATCGGCCTCAGTGCTGCCTGTTGCTGAGTCCAACCACACTGTTTATATGACGGTTTACCAACATCTTCTGAATGATGTAAAGAATGTGACAAAGCCAAAGACGCCTGTTTGCAGCTCAAACATTTTGATTATGGTGGCACAAACACACAATGTGACCTATGTTTAGGAATAGTTTTTCCATTAAACTGTACACAGGATTGTGTTTTATAAGCTGGTGAATTTCGTTTTGTTTGTTTTTTCTCCCTCATAACTGTACAGTCTAAGGTCATGTTTAGATCACTGGCCTCGAGCTTGAATGTTAATGTTTTTAAACAACTGAAGTGCCTGTAGTGTTATTCAGCAGGCCATGTTAAAGTGTTGAAACAAGATTTGGAGAGATGTGAGGATGGGAGTCTTTTTTGTTTTTGTGTTTTTTTTTGTCATGTAAGCTAGTGTGAGATTACTATAAGTGTTGTTCTTCTGTCTAGTGCATTATTGACAAACTGCCACCAGTAAAATGCCAAATGACCAACGTTAAGGAGGAGGAAGGGGGACTCAGTTTGAACTTAACAAAAGAGCCAAGTGGGCTCGATCATACTTTCTCTAATCTCGTGTTCATGACGTATCTTTTAACTATGTGACTTGCCAACTGGAAAAACTGGACATGGGACATTTCTATGGGCTTCTGATATGTGTGTTGGCACAAACCGCAGGGAGAGGATAAAATCCATCAATATTTAAAATCAACGATTGACCAAAAAACAAAGACGCCATCACATTATTGTGCATCTTATTTTGTGTAAACTAATACGATCTGAACATGGCTCAAGTTGCAAGGCAGAAGTAAAGTTTAATCAAGTCATGTGAGTGTTTCATGAAAGTCCTGTTCTTACCTCTGGCGCTAAAATCGCTATGGTGCTCATCTGTATTTTACATTCTCAAAACATTCCCAGGAGTGGGATTTAATTCCTCCCTTGTCCACAGGCAGCACCAGTGTTACATTTTTGATGAATAGTCATGTTTGTTTTGTTGTTGTTACTCTTGACACCCACCGTATTTCATCTCTCCTCCTTATTCAGTGTTAATTCTTCCTGTTACGGCTTTGTACTCTCATGGATGTGTAGCGCCTGGTCACTCGTGAACTGTGCACCCAGGTCTGTTGCCTTACTGAGCTAGACCCAGCATTCTGTAGGGTTAGGGTATGTATGCTTAGTGTTATAGAAATTTTACTTGGCTGTTTTGTGTGTTTATGATGTAGTTGGTTAGAAGAACAGACACTGTGCTGTTACTGGTCTATTTAAAATTGCCTTTTCATCAACATGTTTGAAGCCTGTTTAGTGTTAAAGGTGAGACTCTTTAGTAAATTAATTTCTTTAATTTATTTTAACGTATTTATAGAGGACTTTGAGTTGTTAATGCTTGTATCAAGTTTAATATATTGCTTTTTTTTGTACGGGGAAATAAAGTTTTTGTTGTTTTTTTTAAACTGACTGTTGTTTAATTTGTTTTGCTTTAAACACACTCTCAGGGGTTTTACTTAATCTTACACATCTTCCCAGAAACATTGTATTGAGGCACAACGAAGAAGAGGTTATCAGACACATGTATGTTTCCTTGTAGTTTCTGCCTAGTATGTATCATACTAGTTGTAGCAAATTTGCAACAATCTTCACACATTTGTGACATTTCAGATGCAAGTAGCAGGAAGGAAGGAAGGAAGCAGGAAACCAGTGAACTGTCATTTATGATTTTCATTGTAGATCACC
>NC_060166.1:20226045-20266083 GCF_021292245.1 Micropterus dolomieu | reverse complement strand
CACCCCCCCCCCCCCCCCCCCCCCTCCCATTGGCCCTTTACAATTGAGGTTAACTTATCTTTTGACATTGTGTGTAGATGACTATGAATTCACTTAACTCAGTATCTCAGACAGGATACAAGATAGTGATGATGAAACTAATAATGAAACTTTCATTATTTTTATAGTTTTATTGTTTATTATTTTTGTAGCATGTTTGTAAGATTTTATTAGGCTAAGACATATAGAATTGTTTCAATCTATTTAGGAACATTTGAAGTTCTGAAAACTCACTACCGGGACATGGTTTTCACTGTACAGCTTAACAGCAAAGAAATAATTAAAGATGATGCTTTATGCTGTGGGGGGAAAAAACTATACAAAGCTTTCAGAACTCATTTAGTGTGACTTATTAAAATGTTTATTAGAGTATATCATGCAATTAATTTATCACAAGTTCCGCCATACAAGACTGAAACACAACATGTCCTTCATGTTTCTAAGTGAAATTGTGCTAGGGAGCAGGAAATGAATCATACAGTTGGGGCCTTTCCGAAACTGCTTGCTACTCCCTCTCCCTACATACTTCCACTCCGTTTGCGCGTTCATGCGGAGGGTCTGCCACATTGAGTGCCATCCGAAAACAATGAGGGCGGAGTGGTAGTGGGTTGTTAAACCCTCAAATGCCGAGTCAGCACCGATGCTGGCTTGTTGAAGGTGTGTAACACCCTTTGCTGCACGATGGGGGAGCTTTCTTTCAATTTGCGTTCCGTGTAACTTCGCCGGTTAACATGTAGGATTTTTTATTTTGAAACTACCCTGACATTGTCAAGTCACCGTTCACAGGTTAACAACATAGCCCATACGATTTATATTGAAATGTTTTATTTGTGAATGTAACATTTTTCACATAGGCTAAGTTAAAGAGGTTCAAATATAGGCCTATAGGCTTTCCTTTACAATGAATATCAATCTTTTCATAAAATATTTTTTCGTAAATATGTAAAGTCATGTTCGACACGAACACAAACAAAATGAATGACAAATGCTTTCAGTTTCGTTACTGCAAAAAACACACTTTTCCTCAACATCAATCCTGAATCTTAATACCACTGTTGTTTATCTGATACACCTATTTTAGCAGATCCTATGTATGCTGGGGAGAGAGGGTAGTTCGTCTGAAAGTTCTCGCTGTATTTGAACCCTACAGTCGGTTAGGAAACTCTGTTTGGCCTGACTCTGACCAGAGTTCACTCCGTGTCAGAGTGAAAGTGGTGGCGAGGGTTCTTGTTTCGGAAAGGCCCTTAGTCTGTGGTGCCGCCTCAGTCAAGCCAAGCGCGCGGGAAGGGGGGTGCGGAGGGTGCTACAGCACCCCCTATTGACTGGGAGGAACACTGTGCAAATTACATCTGCAGACTACACAATGGGCACTACTGTTACTGAACGAGAACATAAAATACAGCAGGTTAGTGCTGAATTCAGAGGATGCACTGGTTCATATTACAGCCTAATAATTTGACGTCAGCAGCTGTTTGGACTGTTTTGTCACGATTATAGAAGTTAATGGTATAATGCTCAACCCAACTAGCCTAATTCTTTCCTCAGATCTTTAACCGTTTACTTTCATGATTAGAGAGGTTGCTGTCAGTCATTTAAAACGTTTCCAAGGGCGCAGTAATATCATAGCAAATGCCGTGGGACATATATGCAGCAAAACTAAAAACTGTAGATAGTCTATAAACTTGACAGGACAGACGGAGGAAACGGAATTCAACTTTTAGCTTGTAAAAACAAACAATAGACATACTGATAGAGCTCAGGATTGATGAGGAGGACGGCCGCTTTACTCCAGACAGTTTCTCTGTATGAACCTGGACTTTGTGTGAGACCTTTTGGATGTGTAGAAGAACACAGAACATTAATTAACGTTAGATTCTGACTGATCCTATTTGCGTGTCGGGAGATTTAAATATGAAGTTATGCTGCTGTTTCCCGTGCGTAAATGCGCACAGCGTTTTACCCTTAAACCAACCATCATTAAGACGAAGCTATACTGGACCAGCTGTACTACCAGCGGTGTCTCCTGTGAAGTTAGTTTTAAGTTGGATATTCGACAGACATTCACCCAGGATCCGGTGACGGCTTCTTACTCAGTTCACCCAGTGTCGGCAGTATAAACGCGGTTATGCTGCGTTCCATTTACTTCGGAAGTCGGAGGTTGGAGCTGGGAATGACGTCACACCCGAGTTGACGGCGTTCCAGTTACAAGTCGGAAAACCTCGCTCAGCCAGCTGTTTGTTTTACTACTAGCCAGGTTAGCTATTGATACGCCGGTTGATTAAAAAAACATTGTGCGGTATTTACTCACACTAAACACTGTAGCAACTCGTCCACAGACAGCACTTTGTGTACGAACGTTTATATGAGTCACAAGTACACAGAAGTGCTAATAAACAGTGTAAACTACAGCACTACCCCAACTTCGTGATCCAAGATGGCTGTCGGGTAGTGATGGCAAGTTCGAATCTTTTGACAGACTCGTTCATTCAAATCTCGTTCATTAAAATGAACTAATCTTTTTTTGAGTCATTTCGTTCATTTGAACCAGGCTGGTTATTGTGGCGCTGCAGCCCTCTAGTGGGCGATTAAAAAACAGCGCCGTTCTCAAACACAAGGCTGCCTGGCTTGCTTTATTTGACAAAGTATAATGCAAAAATTCACCTCTTGATTACTGTATATCATCATTATATAAACCCCCCTGGGCCCACAACCAAATTCAAACCATGTAAAAACCACAGAAATATGTTGTCAATATGTAATCACCACTACTCCGGCTAAATCCTTCCATTGTCACAATCTTTCCCGAGTATACAACCAGACCAGCCATATAAAGGCTTATGTATATAATTACTATCATTATCTCTGAAGTGCTCATTCATACAGTAGCCTAATGAGTAAAATATTAATATCAGATTTGCAGTAAATATATTGAAGTAATAAGCTTGATACATTATATGAATAAACACACTCAATAAAATTCAACCAATTTAATAATAATCTGGATCAAGCCACCAAGAACTCCAGCACAGAGAGAGGAACAAAGAAATAAACACATGTAAACGCAGCAATTTGGCAGTTCTGGACGCAGAATGGGCCACATCAGGTCCGAATTCTGCAGACAGAGAAACACACATGAGCACATTGCTCTCAAACACGGCCAAGTTGTTCACCAGTCATGAGCTGTGAAACAACAGCACGGCTCTGTTGGTAAATAAAAAGTAAAAGTTACGTTGCGTTGTCTGGCGGACCGGATCAGCTGTTAGCTGTTTACAGAGCTAACGCTAACGTTGCTACGTGGCTGTGTTTTAATGTTTTAATGACCGGGTCTGTTTGTTTTGGAGAGGAGACGACCTCTGTGGTAATTCAGCTCCCGGTAGAACCCTGCCAAGGCTCTGAAGTGGACCCAGAACAACTCTCATCAGCTGTTAGCTGTAAACACTAACAGGACTACAGTTAAGGTGCAGCTGTGTTAAAACAACATCACTGCGCTGTAATAATGTTATGCTTTATAAAATGTCACATAATTAACAAAATAGCTATATAATGTCAGTCCAGTGACTGTTACCCGACAGCCGACCTGCCTGCAGAATGAACGAAAGACTGAGGAGGACCCATGTGAACGGTGAATGAGTCGCTCATTCCTGCTCCACAGTAGCTGTCATGTGACAAATGAACGACTCAGACCTACAGACCCACAGTTGAGAGTCCTGAACTAATCAATTCTGCTTCCTGTGCTGCCTGCTCACCACAGCCCTGTAGCCGAGCTGTCACGTGACATATGAACGACTCAAACAGACAGTTGAGAGCATGGTTGAGAGTCGTGAACTAATCAATACTGTTTCCTGTGCTGACGGAGCCCATGTAGCTGACGTGTGACAAGTGAACGTAAGAGTGAAAATGAACGAATCACTCACTGAGACAACCCGTTCCTCCCGAGTCATACACACGATTAGGTCTTATGAACGAAACATTCTTTGAATGACACAACACTACTGTCGGGGTATCAACAGTTAGTGAAAGCTGTAGTTTATACTGTTTATTAGCACTTCTGTATACTTGTGACTCATATAAATGTTCGTACACAAAGTGCTGTCCAGCTGCTGTCTGTGGACGTGTTGCTACAGTGGTTAGTGTGAGTAAATACCGCACAATGCGTTTTTTAAAATCAACTGGCGTATCAATAGCTAACCTGGCTAGTTGTAAACTAACAGCTGGCCGAGCGAGGTTTTCCGACTTGTTAACTGGAACGCCGTCAACTCGGGTGTGACGTCATTCCCAGCTCCGACCTGCGACTTCCGAAGTAAATGGAACGCAGCATATACTGTATACAGTCAGCGGGTTCTTCCGACTTAAGGGGGCGTTCCCTTTGAAATTTTGACCTTTGAACTCGGAAATTACGACTTCCCATGTCAACTGGAACGCACCACCAGCTCACCTCCGATAGCTCGCTTTTAACCACAGGGGGTCAGCTTAGGGACCATCAATAAATTACAATTGTTAAAATAGTGTTAAAATAGTGTTAAAATAGTGTTAAAATAAAACAAGTACTCAAATCTAACATGAAGAGGTGTGTCTGATTTGCCTAGTGTAGTACTACAATTCGGCATTGGTTTGGAGTAGGTAGGTCACATGACATGGAAACTATTGAAAAAAAAAATGGGCATTTTCTTCCATAAAATATTAATAAATAATAATATAAAATAAAAACAAGTACTCAAATCTAATATAACAAGGTGTGTCTGATTTGCCTAATGTAATACTACAATTCGGCATTGGTTTGATGTCTTTGAATCACATGACATGGAAGCTATTGAAATAAATGATGATTTTCCCATTACACTATTTTAACAATTGTAATTTATTGATGGTCCCTAAGCTGAACCCCTGTGGTTAAAAGCGAGCTATCGGAGGTGAGCAACTGAGTAAGAAGCTGTCACCGGATCCTGGGTGAATGTCTGTCGAATATCCAACTTAAAACTAACTTCACCAGGGTTGGGTAGAGTGGGGTAAGACGCCCCCCTAAGCTCAATCTCTATTTACTGACTCATAAAATAATGTTTTATATGTGTTTATAATAAACACCTACAGTTGGGAAATTTATTTGAATTTAATCAAATGTAAATTTTAGGAGAAAGGCATTTTCCCCACCTAGTGGGGTAAGATGGTGTGAAATCACTTTAATTTGTCCAAATTACAGATAAAATAAACTACAAGTAGCCTACCTGGTTAAAAGCATGGGGATTATAGACCTATGTTGTAGAAATGAACTTGCCTTGCCTTATGTTATTAGCTTGCCTAAAATTTATTTCTCAGACTTTTAAATAGTGAGGTTGCTAACTTCATTAGCAAAAAGTCTGAGGTAAAATATGCGCATGCCATCTAGCTTGCTAGCTAGAAATGTAAGCATATGTGAGCTTATAACCTCAAATTTTTACCTCAGACTTTCTGATAGTGAAGTTGCTGGTTGGCAAAAGGGTGTGGCTAAATAACACTGAACTTACAAACGATCAACCATAAAGGGGCAGAAGGGCTTTTATCAAACAACTTAAAAAGTTGTGATGAAACATTTTTAGTTCAGTGAGACTAGGGGCAGCCAGAAGAAAGGTTGAGAAATTACTGAGGGGGGGCGGCGTCTTACCCCATGTTACTTTCACACGTATCTCCGTTTTCCTGTCTCCTGTGTGTTTGTACACCTCTCGATGCCAGAGCAAGCACCCTCCATTTGTCTATTTTTTAAAAAAACGCAGCGCACTGCTCTTTTCTAAATTCAACCAAAAAAAGTAATTGCTGTGAGCCTCGCGTTTTCAAACCTGCAAAGCGCTTTCTGTCTGATTGGTTGCCTCAGGCTAATGGGGAGATGCACCACCCAGCCCAAAATTGTTAAAAAAGTGTAGGCCCGCAAACAGCGTTGCTAGTTAGCCTATTGTATAGACACGATTTTTGTGGAACAGTTTTTCAAGTTGAAATGAGGGGATGTAACCAGCTGCGCCTGCATGGCCTTCATTTGAGGTGATCGTGTTATCAATGGTTTTTATTCAAATGATTTTATTTATACATAGGCCTACATATGCCTAATTACGGAGGTCCGGACCTCGGTGACCTCATACGACAATGCTTGTAACCACTCAATTCAATTCTATTCAAATTAGCTTTATTGGCATGAATGCTGTGTTGAAGGAAAGTGTGTAGGCTAAGTGCGTGCCCCACACACAGTCGTGTCATATGCGCATTTCTACCATGCAGCACCCCTAAGCGAAAATGTCTTCCGCGCCTGGCTTCAGTTGAAAGTATGTCCTTACAGATCAGTGTTGCTGATTGATTCATGAATGAGTAAAACCTGGTGGCACGAATAAAAGGAGGGAAGTGTAGCCTATAAATTATTAATACAATGCAGAGGGTGCCTTTTGAAAACGCCTTTGAGGGCTAAATTGAGGTCTTGAAGTTAAAGTAGCCTACAGCTTGGTCTCACATTCTAAAAAAGGACACCATAGAAGAAGATGGGAATGTTTCATGACGATCCATCCATCCATCGTCAACCGCTTATCCTGCGTACAGGGTCGTGGGGATGTTTCATGACTTCATACAGATTTTATGTTTGTTGAGTCATTTCTGCCACAATCAGTCTGCTGCAGGACAGCAGGACAGCAAGACAGCGGTGTGTGGAGTCATGCCACTGAGATTTCATGTGGAGATAAGAAGTCTTTTGTTTGGGGTGACCAATCCTGGGCCCCCACCCATTTCCCTTCACCCTCACTGCCACTGATTCCATCCTTCCTCCCCTTTCCTTCAATTACATCCCCTCACCCCTCATCTCTCCACTTCCTACACTCTACATAGCAGCCCTCCAACTTCTGAAAAACATACAAAAGTTGACCCCCCCCCCCATGAACAATTTCTTTTTTAATTATGTAATTGGCAATATATATTTTATATAAGCCGACTCCACTTTTGAAATAATTCACAAGTAAACACTTTTTGAAGGTTTAATTTATGTCTCCCCATGTATCCTGCTCACTTATGCTGTGTTCCAGACTGGTCGGAATTTCCAAGTTAAAATATCAGACTTCTGAACCTCAAAGTGTTCCAGGTGCATGGTGCTGCATGATGCCGAAAATGAACGAAAAACATGGCTGACCGTGACAAACTCTTTGTCAATTGTACACAGTTGCACCCTCAGCAGTGCCCTTGGTGTTAATCATGGACTGTATAAAAAATTAGATTAATTAAAAGGTGCCGTTTTAATGAAAACAAGTAAATACAACAAAACATAAATAGACTACTGTTAACTGTAGACCCGTCTACATCAGCTGGTAATCCTCAAAAGTCAGTAAATGTTGTAGGCTGTACTTTCTAATGATTTCAAATGTTTTGGCCTTTTTTTACATTTTGCTGCAACTTTTGTGCAGAGAAGATGACTCAGAGATTCTTTAGTGTAACCAGCTACCTAGCAACATATTTCTACATCAATGTACATGCAGAACAGGTTGTGTTATTGTAATTCAAATACATGCAAATATACTTTGTTACTTTTTAGTTTATGGTTTACCATAGACAATGTGTGCTTCCAGGGGAGCTGCCATTGTTGTGTGACTTCATTCAGCTGCTACACATGAAGTCGGGGGAACATATTTTTACTCACTTCATAAGTAGGAAATT
Organism: Micropterus dolomieu; assembly: GCF_021292245.1. Taxonomy (NCBI): domain Eukaryota; kingdom Metazoa; phylum Chordata; class Actinopteri; order Centrarchiformes; family Centrarchidae; genus Micropterus; species Micropterus dolomieu. The sequence continues at coordinate 20,258,388 of NC_060166.1, read as the reverse complement.
CAACTTTAAGTGGCGTTCAATTGTGCTTTTTCTAGTTGGAAGTCGGAAATTTACGAGTTCCGAGCTGCCTTAAAAACGTAACCAGACTGTATTTACATACCCAAGCGAAATAACTTATCCCCAGCCAGATCCATATTGAGAGGTAGCTAGATTGCTAGTTTGCTAGCTAATGTTACATTGAGAAAATTCTACGTTTGTGATCCCCCTGTAAGTTGTAATTAGATCTGTGCTCTTGGTAGCAGCTGAGTAGTAGTTTAATATATTGTAACTGTGGCGAGCAACAGAGTTGAGTTTGTAGAGGCAATTAGCAAGTTAAACCACACTTCAAACTTCATTGGCCCTTATTAAATCAAACTATATTTATTTAGTGCAACTCCGTGTCTCCAGATGTCAGGGAAATATAGGCGTCATTGAAGGCGTCAAGAAAATAATTTACAACAAAAACTGTGGTCTTAATTACCTTGATTACATGAAGTTAGTGAAGAATGTTTGCATCGAGCGAATATGGGATTTCATCACTATCATTTAAAAAAAGTAATTGGTAGGTAAGTAAGTATTTTTTTCCACCGTTCACAATGTACCACAAAAAAACAAGGGGGCTAAAGATGCATGCTCATGATTGACCCTCCGGAAATCTCTCTTTCATGCACACACACACAAGAGCTATTATCTTGTCACTGTTAACATGAGATGGGTTGGCTGTCTGGGAGTGATTAGTGGCCGCGAAGGGGTTAAAGGCATGTGTGTGCTCGTATGGTTTCTGTGTGCGTGTGTGCGCGCTGTATTGTGTCTGATAGACATTCTCCCACACTCTTGCCCTGTGGGACATAGGAAAGGCAGGCAGATGGCTGTATTCAGGTCCACCACGGGTCAACATATGGCCCAAAGAGACAAAGTTTGTTTGTGAGGCAGAGCATCGCACTCTTACTATGCATGGGTGGAGGAAGTTGAATGAGTAGGCAGGGAGGGGGGAAAAGTAATTGTGGGTTCAGAAAAGAACCTGCGAAAAAGAAGTAGTGATATAAAGAAGTGATGGGATAATTTGAGAGAATGAAAGTGGGCGGCTTCCTGTGAGATCATACAGGTTATTAAATGTACTAACATGGTCATCTGTAGATTTGTTAGGATGCTCTGAGGAAAATAAGGCCAGCCTTTTGAGGCAGTGAGACTTAATTCTTTACTTAAATATCCATCTTATATACTATACTACAAATTATTTAGGAATAAATTGCTATTTGGCTACAGTGCACTTCAGTGATAGCATCCTTCTGTTAGCATCAAAATTCTGATTCTTATGCAGTACTAAGTACTAATACCTGTTTTAGGACATGTGGATGTATACAGTTGTTCAGATTGATCAGTTTACTACTTGATATATATTGTTTTGGACCCCAATTCAGTATTTCATTTTATCATTTTATCAGCTATTACCAAATTTTCAGGGTTCAACAATTATTTTATACTCGATTTGGTGATTTCAGTTTGTGTCTGCCGACTGAACTAAAGTGAATTGAAATGAGGTGAGGTGCTTCCAGGAATCCTAACCCAGATCGATAGTCTCTGTCATGTTCTCACACTACAAAAGACTTCAATCAGTCTATGTGGAAAACTGTTGCTGAATTTAAGCAAGTCATCAAATCGAGAGGATGAATGCAGGTTTTACTTGCAAACCCCCAACACCTCCTTTCTTGCTTCTTGCCCCTCCTTCTTCTGCTCTGCCCTCCCTCCCTCCATTCACCGCTCCTCTTTGTGAATGTGTTGGGTGATATTGTGATGCATGGTGGAGTAGGAGGGACTGGAGCGGAGCCGTGTACAGCAGCACAAAACAGCTGTTGCTGAACTCTCACAATCATCCCTCAATTTCCCTCACTTCATAGTTTCTGAGACATTTACGTAAAGGTATCCATATTCCTCTTTTCCTACACTGTGCCCTCTTCTACTCTTCCCACCTCTAATAAACTTCTCTTTTCTGCCTTTCATTTTCCTCCAGCCTCCTGTAGAGGCTCTTAATTCTCTTCATCTCATTTCTTCTTGCCCACTCTCTCAAATTCACCCTCCTCCACCGACTTTCTACAATTCTGTCTCCTCCCAGGCTATCTCTCTAATGCCTCCTTCTGAGTCCCCCCCCTTCTTTCCAGAAGTGTTTAACGGGTTGCAACAAATGGGCAAAAGAGTGGGCTCTAGTCAGGTGCTGCACATTTATGCAGACACCTCACTCAGTTTCCCTGACTGTTTTGTTCCTACAGTTGTATAGAAGTTCCAAAAACCAAACTATATGGCTGTCACCTACGATGCAATATGCAGATCAGCTGGGATTGAGTGGCAGTCTGTTTATAACCAGGCCGGTTATTCAACTTTTCTTTAACTCTTAAGCTCATTCAAGTACTCTTGTGTTGAGGGCCTCCATACTGACTTAAGGACATAACTCAGTTTGAGTGCTAACCCACATTTTTAGACCAAATAAGTTAATCATATATCAAAGGGGTACTCCAGCAATGTAGTATTGCCCATCCATGAAGTTGGCAGACTTGCAATTTACAGATTTTAAAAAATTATCAAAAACGATGTCGCAGAGGCCAGGGTGTCTGGACTTTTAGTCCCTAGCATGGGTCAAGTCCCTAATCTTCTCTCTATGCAATCAACAGCAACTCTCCTATTGGACCCTTTGTCCCTCCCTAACTCCATACTGGCAGTTTGTAATGCAGGAATTTGTCATGGGTAAAATTGGTGGAGTGCTTCTTTAAGATGCAGCCCAAATCATGCTCTTTCTCTCCTCTCACTATTTCACAACAGGTTTATGAACAAACATTGCTCAGAGTTGGGTGGTTGTTGTTTCAATCTTAGTGGAAAAGAAGGAGCCTCTAAACAGATGTGGTGACACTGTCTGTAGAAGAGAGAAATAACATGTCGGTGCATACTTTATTAACCAAAACATTTTTGCAGGAGTGGAAAAACTTTAAAATCAAATTACTAAATGAAACTTTCAAATACATATCCTTGCCATTACTTCAGAAAAACTTCCAGGATACCTGCCTGTATATTAGCTGCAGCTCTTTTGTCTAGATGTACTGTACAATTTTCTAAACTTTGTCCACATCATTTGGCCAGAGCATGATTTTTGCCCCACGCTATTGACTGCCCTGTTACATACAAATTCCACTCTGATGTTGTCATTCATGACAGTAGCTATTATTTCAGATATCCAAAGAAGTACCTGGGCTAGGGTTTCTCCTTGTACAGTAAAATAAAACTTTTATGTTGTATCAAATATTGGAAGTTATGACAATATGGAAGGTAGCATCCACACAGCAGTTCTTCCCAAGCCTGAGTGAGAGACATATTGGGAACACATGTGGATACATGGAATGACCTTTATTGTGTGAAACTATTACATTGATGGCAGTGGAATACTGGAACACCGTCGGGGGTACTTTATTAGAGCAGAGACAAAAATAAAAAGCAGAGAGAGCACCATAATCCAACAACTTTTGAAGTAATGTCAACTATAAGGAAAATCCAGAGGGTTAATATCTAAAGTGTAAATTATTGTACCTAATCTGACTTATCTGGATTTTACTGAAACTTGGTAAACTTGTTCTCAGATTAACCATGGTTTTCTTCAAAACTGAAGTTACAGTTTGGCCTGCTGGGACAGAAAACTTTGATACTGAATATCTGACAAGTACAGCACACTCGCATACAGTAGAAGCTCTTAATACTAGCCTCATGATATGGATAAACAACATGAAAGAAATATTAATAACTTAAGCAGAGGTTATGGGGAAGGGGCCTGCTGTTGCACAGTGAAATGTGAAACGCAGAGGAGTAATAAAAGAGCAAAAAGTTAAGATTACACCACAATTTACATAACTATCATAACTAAACAGTTCTCTTGAAGGTGCATTGAATAAATGTGGACAAGTCTTAAATTCTTGGCATAATTTGTCATGTTACGACATGACCTTAATTCTTTTTTTGACGTCAATAAAATGAAAATAGAGTTTTGATTATTTTTGTGAAAGGGGTATGTACACATCTTGTTTTATCACATATGAATTGTAATAACAACAAAGCATTTGAAGAATTACTAGAAGAAACTGATGATCCAGACAAACACTGGGAGTATATCAAAAAGATAAACTAGAGATTTGAGAGAACAAGGTAGAAAATAGTAGGAGACTCTGGACATAACTTGCCTACATGGTAAATCAGTAAATTGGTAACATGAAAATAGAGACAGCTTTATGTGTCCCTCTAGTGGCAAAAAGAGGTAACAGCATCTACCAGACAGATTCATTTCTTTATCACTGTATCAATGTGATGATATGCGTTTCTTGTTGAACGGGCCTTGAGGTGCTCCTCTCACAACATTATGGTTCCATTTAGAGAAAATGTTTACAGAAGATATAATAAAACAAACTGCACATTCTTATGGCCTCGCAGCTGATTTAAGACTCATGTTTGAGGACACTTTTATACAAAGCAAGGTGCCATTAACAAATGTAACCCAGAAATCCATGTGAAATGATTTGAAAACTTTACAAAGTGATTCAGTCACATTTGCAGCTTACTGTATGCTAGGAAAATCTCACTACTAAACATTTACATACCAATGCTGTCCAAAGGTCAGTTCTGAAATGTGATGTCAATGATATCACTTCAGTGGAACAGAGTGATGCTAACTAAATAAGTACCGTAGATGCTATTCAGCCTTCAATTCTGTAGAAAAACGAGGCCCTGAAACTGTTATCACGCCTAATAATATAACGTAATTAAACGAAAACTTCTGTATTCTAGATTAGCATTTTCCTTAAAATGAACTGAAATTTAAATGACTACCACCGTACATGAAACTCCCAGCTCCTAAAGGCAATCTGCTTCAAGGCAGAGCAAAGCACCAGGAGCTGGTCACAGCTTCTCTGTGCAGAGAAACCAGTGTTAAACAATGAATGACGTACCAGGTGTAATGATTTTGAAAGGCTCACTATCTGTTATTTGGAGGGATGCTACAAGAGATAGTATGGCAGTTGGCAGTCCTAAAATATCATCCAAAATGATATCTTATCCTAGATTCTGCTGGTTGTTTCATTTTCAATTATTTAATAGTATGCACTCAGTTCTTTTTATTTGGGCACTCGACATTGCAACACATTACAAAGAACAACCTTGTGATTCACTATACATTCACATTTTTGTATTCACAGCCACTGACACTCGCTATTTATTTTCAAAGCTCAGCCAAGTGGGCTCAGGCAGGGCCAGGCTCCACTTATTTAGTGAAACCTAAAGTTGAGAACATCATACATAATTTCACTCAGATGGGAAATAACCTCTATCAAAACCAAGATGCAAAAGGAACAAAACATGTATTGTTCTATATAGAGTACCACAGGTAAAAGGTCAGCCCTGGCTAACCCATGTTGCTCTGTGAGAGGTACCTGGCTGTGAGCAGAACGTGGCTAGTCACTAGTCATGTTTATCCCAGTTGTGGAAATCAGGATGGCGTTTGATTCCCTTTGCGGTTGGACTGCTCACAGGAACTTCTATCCTCTCTTTAGGATCAACAGAAACCCACAGGGCCCTGTTATCAGTACCAGGGCAGTGGAGATGAGCAGGTCACAACTTCTGGATAACCACCTGGAACTTGCCTGGCAGGACAAAATGAAGGAGAGGTAAACTATTTCTTTGGACCATTACAGTACTCATGTAACCTTATGGATCTGACCAACATGTCCTGGCCTGACCACACAACCACTTTGACAGCTCACATAAGTAACAACAGTTTGGCTACAAGCCAATGAGCACCTCACGCTTTCCTACAATAAAGAAAATCTCTGATTGGTATTCTGAGGGTACTTACAGGATGGCATAACAGAGACCTCAGCTGTCACCACGCTGTCCAGACCTAGGTTAGACAGCGCTCCTCTCACCACGCCACACGAAAAAGCGAGGTACTGAGAAAAAACACACACACACACACACGAGCCTTAGCCACAATGAGACTGATTTTCTTTTGCTGTATAACAAAAAGGGCCTACTTCAAGTTGATTCCCAGGGGACAGCAGTAGGAACGTCTCTTTGTGTGTGTGTGTGTGTGTGTGTGTGTGTGTGTGTGTGTGAGTGTGAGTGTGAGTGTGAGTGAGAGAGAGAGGAAGTGTATACTAACCTTAGGAGCCTGATCCAGGTACTGTTTTCCACAGGAGAGCTGAGTCAGCAGAGAAAACTTGTTGTCCTGCAGAACATAGGTGCCCTACGGCAGAGAATAAATGCATGTGTAGTAACAACCAATAATAACACATTTCAACCAACACTGAATATGCTTTAGTATACTTGCAGTGGGGAATTCTTAAAAAAAACAAAACACTTTTTGCAAAAGCTGTTACTCTGTCCTGACAGTAGTACGTGAGACAGATAAACTGTAAAATACATAAATAATTAACAGGCTCGTGTCATTGGATGGGGCTTAGCAGAGGGACACGAGCACTGGAGAAAGAGACGCAGAAGGTTTTGCATTGCTTGTTCAATTGTTACCGGCTCCAGCTTTGATTTCTTAATTTACCAACAAGGTGTCCTATAACTTAGCAGGGATTTAATGAATCTATGACCGTAAAAAGTTTTATTGAAGATTAACGTTTAAGATTTTTTTAAGGTTGGTGATGTCGCAGCGGATAAGACCCGGGTTCAATTCCCCACTGTGATACATCCACCAATGTGTCCCTGAGCAAGATACTTAACCCCTAGTTGCTCCGGAGGCGTGTGACCTGTGACATACTAAGCAATTGTAAGTCGCTTTGAATAAAATGAATGAAAAGATACTCCAAGCTCATCCTTGCCATAATGATCTGTCATGATAAACAGGAATCTATTACAGTCCCATTTTCATAAAAGAGATCTAAATTCCTGTTGGTGGAAAGACCACTGATCTGAAACTCAGCTTGCGAAACCAGAAATCACACACAACCGAAAGCATGGCGTGCCTTCGATCTTTCGGTGTAGACCACATATTGTTACTTGACGCGTTTGTTTTACCTGATGGTTTGTTCTGAGGTTGTCGATCTGCCTCCTGAACACCTTTGTCCAGAAGTCTTTACAGATGAACTTCATCACATCCAGTTCATCCTTGAAGCTGGGAGAATCCCTGGCCAACCTAGACAGAGCAAACATTGACAAAGGCACTTAACATAAGTGAGGACGCATGTCACACAGCTTGCCATTTACTGTTGCGCATACGTGAGTGCTCGTCTACCTCTCGATGAGTCCTTGTCCCACCCTGAAGCCCATGCTTTCAAGGACAGAAACACAGGCAGCTCTGTCCTGGAGAGAAGAAGTAGTTTATTAGCTGTTTGGACAAGAACTAGCTTTGTACATGTATGCTGTACGTTACAGTGAATGTTGTAATACTGTGCTAGTGTAGGGCCATTATGATTAACAGTGGATGGTGACAGTGGCTAATGGCTAATTCTTCTGTACATCGTGTGTCAGTTGATTGATTCGTGCCTTTCTTGAACACACCTTGTTGTCCATCTCTCCTTTACTGGACTGCTGCTCCTTGTAAATATGTGACACGATCTCCATATGGAGGAAGTCAAACAGAGATTCGTCTGCCATTCCTGACAAACACACACAAGTCAAACATACAGGCCAATATAACGCTAAAGTAAAACAGTTTCACTCGACCTAGTTAGCCGTGCTTCAAATCGCAAGTAACAACAATATGAACGCTAAATGTACAGTTAGCTTGATAGCTAACGTTAGTGTTGTTTGCTAGCATGATAACGGGATTTCTCGCATATGAGAGAGAATGAGGACAAAGCAATGCATGTATTTATTACATAGCTTGCAGTTAACCTTAAAACATTAAACAGACTGAACAGTTTAATTTACTGTACCTGTGAAATAACCGTAGGCTACACAGAGTAAACCATAAACTGTATAGAACAAGGGGTAAACACAAACCTGCTTTCCGGGGTTGCACTCGATATTAATGCCGGGGTACTCGTGGTGTTCACGAGGCGGAAATAGCGGGAGTTAATCCCTGAAATGACGCGGGAAAGCACCCGGGGTTGGCGTATTACATGCTCTACGACCACTAAGGGCATGCAAGGAAATCAAACATCCAGTAATTTAACCTATTGTGATGGTAAACCCCGCACCATGGAGTAATGTCGGTGTAGGCCGGTAGCAATTACAAACAAATGGACCAGAGATGAACTCATGATTACGTAAACTGGCATGTCTTCCAATCGCGGCATGAAACGTCACTTATCATGTGACATTATAGCTCAGATCGGATTGGGTGCCACTTCCCTATCGCTCATGTGATCAGTGTTTTTGGCTTGACAGAGAGGAGGTTTGACAGTTTGGGATTCTTTGGACTGTATATTTTAACGTTGAGCTTTTAGTTAACTTTACATTATAGATTCAAGTTGAGTTAACTTGTACCGAGAGCAGATCTTTGTTCTCTGTTTCACTTATAGTTATTAAGTTAAGCCATAGCACCAGTCTATATTTTGTTTTAATGTAACGTTTGCTGACGAAGTTCCGTTGTGTCCGTGTGAGCAGCCATGTCCAGCAGGTACCCGATAGTAGTGCAGGGCGAGGCCTCTGAGACCGACTCTGACGATGAGGTCTACATCACCTCCCTGCCTGCTCCACAAACCGCCACAGTCGGAGCCAAGGTTGTCTTAAAGGCTGTGTGTTTGAGTGAGAGAGAGAGAAAAGTGTGTGTTCACAAGCAACATTCAGTGACTCCAGACCTCCTGTCATGAATCTAAAATCTGCTTTGTCTGTGATCGTGGTTGCTTTTAGGTTCCTGGGGAGGCGTCTGAAACAGATAGTGAGGATGAGGAGGAGCAGGAGGACCGAGCCCCTGCACTGAGCACGGAGAGCTCCCAAATACTCAGGAGAGACCTGCCTCCTCTGATCGTAGTTAGAGACCATCCTGATATACAGTCGATAGTGGAAGACAGGCCAAGCCCCATACACAGACTGTCTGGTGAGGAATGCTGTTTAAAATTGGAATAATAAATATTTCACTGATAATACTTATTGTGTGACAGAATACTCTCAACTGTACTTTACTGGCTTTCAGTTGCATCTCATGATCTTTATCAGCGAGTGGATCATTTGCCTGTATGAATAAATGCATGTACAAATGGAAACAGATGGATTTGAGATGTGGTTGAAAGCTCTGCCAAAGCTGCAAAGTGGTCCTTTGAGTTTAGAGTATCTCGTCACAAAGATTAAAAGTTAGCCTCCATAGTCAAACTGTACTTACTATAACTGTACTAATATAGCAAGTCGTCAAAAAATATAGGTAGCCCTCCTTAAGATTATATACTGTGGAGTGGTAGTTGTAGATGCAATGACAAATCATCAATTGTAGTTTATTCTCAGGCATGTCAGCATTTTTTCATTACATTTCACCATAGGGCCTGGCAATAAAACAATGATGATAATTATAATATTATAAGTTTCCTCAATAACAATAAAACAAATGTTAAATACATGTTTGTTTTAATTAATTTGAATAACGAACAAATTACCACCTAATTTTTCATTAAGATATTTATTTTGTTGAGGAAAAGGGACTGAAAAAAGATTTTACTTAATTTTGCTCATTCATACTTGTTGAAAAAAGGTTTCATCATAATTGTTTAGAATGTTTCACCTCAGATTTTTTAAGTGATCCACTGTCTGGCATCAAGTTTCTTCAACTTTTACCCATGAGCAAAAATCAGCTTTTAAACAAGAAATGCAACAATTAGTTAACTATTAAATTGATCTCCAACTATTTCAATAATTGATTAATTCTTCAGGGTTCTTTGATTCCAGCTTCTCAACTGTGAATGTTTTCTGGTTACTTTACTCCTCTATGTCAGTAAACTGAAGCCAAACTTTAAACTAGAAAGAAATAATGATTTGACATTTATCAAAGTAATTATTGATATCGAATGGTAAGAATTTTTTCATTTTATTGTGATAACAGTTTTGGCTATATCGCCCAGCCCTATTTCCACAATATTTAGTCATGGATGGCTTTGATCAAACTGATAAGTAAAACAATGATGTGGAGGAAAACCCAGCTAGGTTTAGTTTTCAGCTATTTCTGTTTGTGTAATTCTGTTTGCAGGTGACACCCTTTTACAACAGAAGCTGCAGGAATCGAACAGCCGGCTGTATTCTGACGTGGGACAGACAGTACGGCAGGTTTATGGCAGTGCCAGTAAAGAGGTATGCAGATGTGGTTGACTCTTATGATAACAATAGTTAAATTAGGAATACAGAGATCTCCCAAAATGTATTTTATGCTACACCATTACTTCAGCAGCCTCTGCACTTATTCTCCAGTGTTGCTGAACTGAATACAAATATTTGAGCACCAAACATATTGCTCTATACAAGAAAATTAATCAGAATAATGCTGCATAGTACAGAAAACAAATACTGTAATTCAAACTTCTAGCCTGTAGGATGGCTATGCCATAGTAAGCGTATTATATAATGTCAGAGGCAGTTAGAATGGATAGAAATCACAGGAAGAGGTACATGTTAAGTGGCATACCTTTTGTCACTTCTAACTCATCAGGTTTCTGAGTGTTCCTATGATAAGCATCTTTCATTCCAGTAGTTTGGTGGCTGCAGTTTTTTGACTCTGGTTGTTTTTGTGCAAAAGGTGCACAGTGCAACAGCTCAGCTGAATACTTCGCAGAGCGCCATCATCAATGTCTCCCACAGCATCAGACTAATCCTGGACGACCTGAAGGCTGTGTCCGAGAAGATTGACATCATCACCAGCTGTCAAATACTGCCTGATATTAACATCAATAATCCAAACAATTGTACTGCTCCTACAACATAAACAAATCAATATACTGTGTATGTTGTAGTTATTATTCGAATCTAGTGATGTTTTAACATCTTCACTGGTATATTTTCTTTAAATGTCAGATAGTAGGATTCAAGCTGGAAAAAAATAACATGTTGTGTTTACGTCAGTGTTTACAAACAGTGACTATGCATATGAACAAATATGTACAGTATATTTAACAGTCACATTATATATGTATTTATTTGCCGGGAGTTACAAAAATATACGTTCTGACATCTCATGTTTTGAGATACACCGTCAGTAATGTATTGAAAATATCCAACTTTTTCCCTGCAGTTACTTGTAAACCTATATAACTCAACATAATCTTTTAAGCTGACTTTTGTAAGGCGTATACTTTAGCTGTTTTCTGGTCCTCTGTGATATTTCAAAAAGGCAGACTTGTACATGTATTTCATGCATTTTTTTTAAAAATCGTAAAAGAAGCAAGAGCCCGTAGCTGCTCCCCCTGATGGTTCACTGACATGGCATTATATGAAAATAAAGGTGCAGATAATTGAAACAGTTAGGAAGAATTTTCTCGCTTGAAATGTTTTAGTTATAAATATCAATTTATTTTCAAAACATGAATAAAAAAAAAATCATACAGGCAGAAAATGGTCTGTGATGGTGTAGATTTCACAACTTCCAATAAATTAAATTGCACTGTAAACAGATTCTGTTAAACGGACGATCTGTGAATTAAACATTGCAGTCAAAATTTGGAAAAACACATAAGGCTCAAAGTTTGTTAATTCACAAAAAAAATCTACAAAACATACAGCCTCATGGAAAAGTATTAGCTTTGAGGTAACCTAATCACAGTTACAAACATGACTACAACAGTTGGTCATATAAGACTGAATACCAGTAACTTATTCTTAACGCTTAATAATATCAGAATAACAACACTGATACGATTGACCTGTCCTGTTAATTTTGTTACATAATATTACTAAAACATTCAAAATCCTGTCCCTTCCATCCATTCATTCATTCATTCATTCATTCATTCATGATGTCCCATTTATACATCTGTCCATCCTATCTACCAGTCAACAGTTTCATCCATACTGTGTGTGTGTGGGGGGGGGGGGCATGTCAGATAGGTGTGTAGATATACACTAACAGCACTACCAACAGGTTGAGAATTGTGCCCACAATACCCACAATGCACAGCATGTGGTCTGGGTCCACCTTCCACCTGGCCGATTCAGGAAGTACGCTGACCAGATTGGGCACCTGAAAGAGACAGAAAGGCAAGGATGGTGTGTGGCCAGTGTGCGCAGTTCACATGCACTCTAAGCAGGAATGATTAGATTTACATTTAGTGTCTTGATATGTTTCAGCCAGCTGATGGCGCCATCGATTCAGACTCTCACAAAACACCATACAAAACCTTGTTCTCTTCTGGTGTTTTCCCTGCTGAACCTATTATAGTCTGTTCAATTAATTTAAGTAACTGCAATTCATTTGCAGTTCAGTCCACATCTGCACACCTTCTTTTTCCTACATAATTGTAGAAATACTCTTTTACAAGTGTTACAAGTCCTGCATTCAAAATTATACTTAAGTAAAAGAGAGAAAGGAATTAGTATCAAAATATACTTGTGGTCACAAAATATACTTAAAGTACCAAAAATAAAAGTAGTCATTATGCCCCTTTCAGAATAATATATATTATTGGAGTTTAATTATTGATGCATTAATGTGCCCATCGCTTAAAAAAATTTTTTGATTCCACCATATACTAACTTGTGAATTTTAACCCCCAGGGATCAGTTAAGTTTTATTTTATAAAAAACTATAATAATGCATAATAATTTGTAGTTAGGTTCACTACTTGAGTAATTTGTAGTTAGGTTCACTACTTGAGTAAATGTATTTAGTTACTTTCTACCATTAATAATACTAAGAATACTAAGAATAAGTTATTTGTCATTTATTTATAAACACGTGATATTGTATTATATTCCTTTCTCTCTGTCTATGACAATATAGTGGTGAAAAGTACCAAACAACATGTATTTTGGTAGAAAGTAAAAAATAGTGATGTTCCCTCTGGTTAGCTGAACACATTCTTTGTCTGAAATTTACCTCTCTGCTGTTTCTCTTTCCTCTGTCATTCCTCTGTTCCGTTGGTGTGGTGGGCTCCATTTCTCTCCCCTCTCAAACTCTCTCGGAGCACAGTAAAAAACTACTTCAACCTTAATCCCATCCAGTCCCAAAACAAATATCTCCAAATATTCACAGGGATGATGACGGGCAAGACTGTGCACCACTGGTATCACTTGCAGTCAAAGTCTTCTTTATCCTCTTCTACCAGTGCTCCAGAGACCCACAGGTCTGTAAGAAATGAGAGAATAAAGGAATGCGGTTTTGTTTCACCGTGCGTCTAATGGCACAGACTGTCACACAAGGCCATAAAGCTGCTCAGCTGCCAAGCCACTCTTTCTGTGTCGGGCCGTATAGTAGGCTGGTAGCTGCCTCTGTGTGTGTATGTGTTTGTTTGTGTGTGTTTGGTGGGTGAAGTGGCATCAAATGCTTTGTGACGTCACTAGTGCCCTTTCATTTGTGTGTCTCTCCGTGTATGTGCATTCTGCTTATTCTGATGTCTTTAGGTGTGATGGAGAGTATTTCCCGCTTTGTATCTGAAGGTGTGCGCCTGTGTGGAGACAGCTTGAAAGCACCTTATCGACATAAAGAATCTCCCCGTAGAGCAATTTGATTGTACTTAAAACTACCAGCCACTGACATGTCAAACTACTCCAGTTACCTTTAGGGAATTAGTTTCACTGTTCATTGTTCAGCTTAAAGGTATGAAGCTAAAAGAGACCCATCATACTGAAAGCAGACAGGAGGGCAGTGTGTTTGCCATTGGAGAACCTTAATTAACTCCATTGAGGCATCATTACAGGCAAAGCTGATGGGCAGGGGTGAGGTGTTTATTAGGGTTGTAGGGAAGTTCCTTCAAGCCATTTGTCATGTTATTCTACAGAGGCTTCATTAGCCTGAAAACGTAGCTTTAGGTTTAGGAAAAATATATTTGTTCATAACACAACTGGTTTCCAATTGTTAATGCTACCCTAAATTTTAAAAAGAGTGTTAAAGTATCTATTCCCTCTCTTTGACAATATTTGTAAGTACACAAGTTACATTCACACCCTCTCATTGTGTTAACAAATAATGACAAATCTCTGAGGGTCAAACTCTAGCTAAGACCCCAAATAAGAAATATACACACATTTTCCAGTTTATTAGGTGCACCTAGCTAATAGAGATGAGAAAAGTATAGATGAGTTTAATGAAACCGCAGAGACATTCGTCCTTCATTTCAGGAACCGGCTTTTCAGGTAAAGAAGCATGTCTTGGATCCTCAGATATCTATTATCTCTTTGTCCAGTTTGTGTGTGTGTATGTGTGTGTGTGTGTGTGTGTGTGTGTGCGCGCGCGTGCGTGTGTGCGCACAGCCATCAGTCCCAGCTGTGCTAACTGAGCACCAGGCTTTGAGAGCTGCATGAGTGATAAGTCATTCACAAGATTCTTCATTCATTCATTCTACAGTTTGTCATATGTGCGTATAGCCACATTACCGTTGAAAATGTATATGCATACTCGTTGTACATATAAATATTTGAATAGCATTCAACATTCATGTCTTCTCTGTTCTTTCCAGACACACTGTAGCTTGTGCATTAAACAGAGACCTAGGTGCATCTGAAGAAGCTTAGGAGCGATAAACATGAACAAAAACTATGTGACTCAGTGGGTATTTTCCTTCAAGGCTGGGTGAACTTCTGAGAGAATTGTCACACTCAACAGGCAAGTAGGACATTATATTACTGTTTACATAAAACATCTTTCCTTGTTCCAGTGACAGTGGTTTGAGGCTCGGAGCCAGGGATGGCGTTAATGCTCGAGCTGGCAAACTAACGACTAAAATAGGAACGCAGCAAACAATGGACCAAGACGCTGAGGAGAGATCATAAATGTTTGTGTACAGAGAGCACAGAGAATAAGGGAGACGAGGGAGGGAGGAAAGACACTAGATTAATAAATCATACTAGATTAGACATTTGAGCTGTAGTCAGATGCATGCTGGAGACTATAGGGTTGTGTGTATGAGTCTGTTTGTTTGTGTATGAGTCTGTTTGTTTGTGTGTGTGTGTGGTTGTAGGCTCACAGGGCAGCCACCCATATTAGCCAGGTCAGTGGCTGTCTCATAGGGCGCCTGAGGACACACTGTTAGTTTATCTGGCTCGCTGAACAAGGCTGCACACAACAGCACAGGTCTGCCTAAGCAACTACACTACTTTAAGAGAAGCCTGCTCTGTTCTGTGGGTGATAACCTTGTTTTCATACTGCTAGTGCGTTCAAGACAACACGGAATTAGTGCGCATCTTGCTGACAAGCCAGAAGCATAAACAAGAGGAAAACCCCTCAGAGGAGCTAAAGGGAGCAGCAGCACCGAGCACTCAAGTTGAGTCTGGCTGATAAAAAGTGAAAGTGTGAAAACACAACTGAACTCGATTTTAGCCTTAATTTAGTTATTCCAACTCATTTCCAAAATCTTCCCTAAATAAGAAAACTGAAGCTTAGGGTGGCTGCTCAGCTGAAAGTACTTACTTTCAGACTTTCAGGCCTGATATGATTTATGAAGTCAAGAGTCATCTGGGCAGCAGGATAAAATCCCCAGTGTTACAAAGTATGACAAAGTGGAAACTGGGAATGTGATGTATAAATCTACACGTTACATGTAATTCATGACAAAAATGTAAGTGTAGACAATAACGAGCAGATAACGGTATGTGCATCTAAATTATGACGCAAACTTATTAGTTGGTAATTTAACAAAACAATATGCAAGACACACCAGCTGGTGGACACATGCCTTAAAATCAGTTTTATATTTACACTTATTTTGACATGTGAACGCAACTTTAACTTAAAATTCAAATTAAAACAGGAGAAGCCTCAGATGATTTTCCAAGTCAGATTCTGTTGGGATTTCAATCCTGTTATCCAGAACACATCTAACTACAACAGATCTGAGTGGAAATATGACTCAAAACAGGCCTGAGAGATGTAAATGTCATACTTGGTTGACTTCTATCCTGCATTTGAAAAGTGTTGCAGTCTTTCCCGAGAACTACCATCCATACACAAAACATATGGCGCCTCATTTACGCTTCATGTGGGCTGTATCTCATAAGTTTTTGCCAAAACTGATTGTATAGGTGTAAGATTTTACCATTTAATAAAAAAAATATAAAACTCTATGAAAGTGGTGTTTTTCATTTTTATTGGCATTGCTATAACTATACCTTTTATACACATAAATTTTACATGAAAGTACACCAGATCTCACTGCATTTGTTCAATGGTAACTCTCAAGAACTGTAACAAGGACTGTTCTTGATCATTTTCATCAGAAATTGACATAATGTTTTTGCACAATTCTAGAGGATGAAGTTTCTTTTCTTTGAAAAAATAACTTTATCACTTGTTGACAGAAGCATTATCGATGGGGTAGTCATTCTGGATCTCCTGCTTTGCTTGATTAGTACTGTGGCAGATAATGTCCTGGAATGTTAGTCAGAAAAAGTCAGCCAGTCACACAAAATGTTGATAATTTCTGGGGCTTTCTTACATCTGGCAATTGGTCCTGCCTGCTTAGGGAATCATTTGCAGTTAAAAGTAAAGTGAAATGTGAAACAAGCAAACATTTTCATGCATGCCAGGACCTTTTCTCAACTTTTTTATTCAGGTTGTGCTACAGCTAATGCACCAAATCCTGCAAATGTAGCTAAATGTGGACAAAGCTGGGCAGTAACAATTAAGCCTTCCCATGCAGAGCAGTGTTTTTTCCTTTCTTTCTCAGAATTATAATTTTAATTAGTTAATAATTTTGCCAGAATCTGAGATAACTCAATATTTTTCAGCTTTGCTGCTCTGAAATAACATTAAACCATCTCTTGTCCACATTATTTTCTCTTCTCTAGTCTCAGAGAGCCTGTGTTCAATGTGCCCTCTCAGGCTAAAAATCAATTCAGCTCAAGCTTCATGAAAAAACATGAGAATCCGTCTTTACTTTGGCCGAACATAACACAGTCGCTGGCTGGCTCAGACTAAGAATGAACATTTGCCTGTCTTTGAGCATTGTTTTCTTGTTTTCAGTGCTTTGTGTTAACAATCCATGCCTGGGGCAGTGGCTAGGAGTCCCAGGTATACTCTGATGCACCTGTTTTTCCTCCGGCATCAAAGACTATTTCCATAACATAACGCGTGTCAATGTGTGTGCACATAAAAGGCATCAAATTAATCTTAAAGAATTTAAAACTCGTTTGAGTTGAATAGTTAAAAAAGTACATGCTGTGTGTGTGTGTACATTGAGGAGATGGCTACTTGTCTGTTGGGACAGCAGATGGCCAGGACTCGCCCTCTAGGCTCTCTCCTCTCACTGGCCTGCTTGGCAGGGAATCTGTCATGTTAAAGCTGGTCTCCTACAAAAACTTGAACTGCATGCAGAATACACAGTAACATGTATTAGGTGCTGTAGCCATGGAGCTAGGCTTAATATACCAGCTAACAGTGTTAGACAGTTTTTTAATATATACTTAATATTCTGGCATGAAAATTGTCAAGTTTAAAAGGTTTAATATTTGTACAAAATAAATGACTTTAAGTTGTTTCAGTTTAGAAAATATTTGTTTTACTGCTGGCCTTTGAAAACTGCTATTGGTAAAAGTGGTACCTTTAAACCTTTAGTATCTAAGAAAACCTGAGCTAAACACAGTATGCTTGTTCATTTTGTCTGTCTGCCAACATCAAGTGGCCGTTTAGAGGCAGCACAGAGTGAACCAATAATATCTCCAGTACTTTCAGGTATTTCAAAATAGATCCAAACGTGTTTCTGCACAGCTGTGGCTTCGTCTGTCAAAGTCTGACAGCAGATGTCTGGCAAAACCAAAGGTGGCTCTTACTGTGCTTTGGTGCACACTGAAAATGGATTTAGCTCAACAAACTCCACTGTATGAGATGTGACAGGAAGTAAATGTGCGAGTCGCATCGATCTCAGGACGATGACGGTTGAATCTCCTGATGTGTGCTGAAAGATAGTGTAAAATTAAACTCATGAAAGGAGATGCAAGTAGCTAGTGTGTGGACTGGTATGTCTATCTTTGTGAGGACCAAATTGAATTTTAGGTATTGAGAATGTTTTGGGGATATTTTGGCTGGTTCTCACTTCTCCAAAGGGCTGTTTAATGTCTTAAGGCTTAGTTTTAGCATATAATAATAATAATGCCTTATTAGAATCTGGGTTTCATTTCCATAGCTGAATTACTCTGAACTCATGGATATCAATGGATATTTACAACAGGCAGTGTGGGTATTAATGCCAACATTTTCTTCCAAATAAGTTAGATTAAGTGTGTTTATCTCATTGTGTTAGATATTTCTCAGCGTTTATGCGAGTGAGAAAGAGTCCTAAGGCATGGCACTTATGCATTACAGGCAACTGAAATATGTACCTGTTTCGTCCCCTTTGCTATTGAACTCAACAAAGCAGCGAATAATTCTTAGTAAAAGCTAATTATTCCTGTAGGGAAAACTGCAGCCACATGTTAATTCAACGTTCTGTAAACATGGCCGTGGAAATACTTAATCTGAACCTTCTACACTTTATAAAAATAGACCTTGGCCACCAGCACTACAGATATTTGTTGATTTCATCCCAAACATTTTCCAGTGTTGTGATAGTGACTTTTGGATTAGCTTGGAAACCTGTCCAAACAAAACACTCAATACTAAAACTAAGAGCATACATACACAATGCAACAAGAAATCTTATACGCAAAATCTCGATACTTAATCTCACAAGCTAACATGTAAAATTGCGGTAGGTTAAGTGAGCCGTCAGAGTGTCTGTGGTCATCTGCGCTGTAGTATTGTAGTATTGTGCTATGTGGAATGACAGCAGAAACTCAAGTGGATCCTCTCAGTACTATGTCTTCTCCGGCGTTAGCTTGTTGGTGGAGAAGAGAATGATGAGGATGAAGTGTAGATTCAGGCCAGCCCTCGCTGCTCGCTTGTCAACTGCATTTAGGTTTGCTCCTCCATTAGAGGCACAGCGCTTAAACCTAAAATCAAATCCATAGTGACATGCAGCTCCAGTGGAAATGTTGTAACCAAATCCCAGGGAGTTTGTCGTGCCTTCGTGAGTTTCGAGACAGATGGTGAGGGCTCGCACAGAGGTTTTGTGTCCTCTTTTTTCAAACAATCCACAGTAGTTCAACCTGATTCTTTTGCCACTGTTGCATTTTTTTGTGTTGCGCTGTGACAGGACTCTGTCTTGATTTGTGTGACATTGTCTCAGTTCCACGCTTGGCCCTCTCTGATGCCACTCCGTGCCTGGCTTACAGATCCAATCACAGAAACATGACACCAGAAAATAGACCATTATTCTGTGGCACTGACCTTCCACAGAGGGATATTTGACGGTGTGGGGAGCTGCTGCACAGACTGAAACTTCAGCACAATTAAATCCTTCCATATCTGAGTGTTTTTAACGTCAATAAGCATGTAGAACTAACAGAATTACTGTAAAAATGGTAGTCTTTACATTAGGTGATTTGATCAAAGCGTAATAAAGATTATACCAATAAGTAAACATCTCAACATGTACATATGTGAAAGACCGCTGTATAAACGAAAACACTAACTGTATGACACAGGTTTATATAAAAAAGGTAAATTTCTGTTATAAATTACTCTGTGAACACATATAACTGCCTCTGAATCCTGTCGTCACCTTCTAATCACCATGTTCCTACTATTATTAGAGTGTCACTCCATTATTAGGCACAGAAACCACCTTAGAATATCATATAATCCCCAGATCAGCTATGAACCAGGGCTTGGGTACAATATATACACATGTGTGGTTGATCACTGACACACCTGGCAGTTATAGGTACAGGTGCTGTTAGGTGCGACAAGTTATCTCATAACTGATACTATGTTTAGGCACATATATCAGGTGGAAGTGTATATATAGACGAAGACGAGCAGCAGGAGGTTAAGCACGATGCCGATGACTCCTAGCACAGCCAGGAATCTCTCCTCTGGTGTGCTCAGGTATGGACACGTTAGGTCCATGTAAAACTTTTTCAGTGATGCTACTAACTACAGAAACGGATATTTAGCAATGCGTGCAGGTGAGCGTCTGCACATCGGTATCAGTGTTTGATTCAAGGAGATTGAAAGGTGCTCAGGAGTAGCCTAACGGATCCTTTGTTGACAAGTCACTTGGCAATTGTGGTCCCTTTTAATAGTTTTAGCGGAGTGCCACTAGTGTGCCTCTTTTGTCACACCATTTAGTAAAATTTAACTGGCAGTGATAGTATCTTAAATGTCACAAAGGTGCTGGATTGTTGAAACACAGAAACCACACACTTTTACATGGCATGTGACAAAGTGGGAGATGCAGCACAGTCTAATATGACCACCATCAGATCAAAGACACTTAAGAGCTCAGCTCACAGGAATGCTATGCCCCAGTCATGGATCAATGTGAACATATCACCTAACACACTGTCAGCAGTTGGCAAGCTATTATGCAAAATTGTCTTGAAGAATGGGAGGATGCGATTTAAAGGGGACGTCCAACTGTTGCTCCTTCTCTGTGATTGGCGGCAGTTTTTAGTTCACAGAGCAAAGCTGTCTTGAGGAATAAGCAGTAATGCAGGCGCAGATAAATATGGCTACGATCCAGCTGATAACACTGCCAGTGGGCCTCACGTCTTACTGCTCACGCTGAATAATCAATCAAAGTACATGAATACTTAAAGAGGGAGGTGGCAGTGTGCAAAAAAGTTGTGGATCTGCGCCAATGTCCCTCGTTCAAGTCCTGCAGACAAGCTTAGGTGACGGACGTGTAGATGTAGACAAATATGACCACTAAAAGATTGAGGATGGTCCCGATGATGCCCAGCACGGCTAGAATTCGCTCCTCGCGGTCATTCGTGGAGTCTTCCTCTCTCGCGTGAGCGCTGCAGACATAGCGGCTGCCGGGGACCATGGTTACCATCACAGAACCCCACCCCCACAGGGCGCGATGCCTGGATATGGAGACAGTGATAGGCCAGAGGCAAAGTGGGAGACGGGGGGGGATTAAAGAGAGGAGAGAGGCACATGGAAGCAGAGAGAAACAAGTTAATCATTTCTGACGTAGATGAAAAGTAGATGAAAATTGTCCCTCTCTACCCAGACACATCTTTTTAGTTACAAATGTTTTCCTGCATGTATTTGGGCATTACATATTAATCACAGAACTATACAAGTTAAAAGTCAGTGGAGAAAGAAATTAGATTTTGACTTTGCATATTTTAGAATATTTCTTCTTCTGTTCTGTCTTCCATTTTCCTCATTCTTCAACTTTCTATCCACATTTCCTCCCTTCTTTGCATATATCTTTTTTTTCACTCTTTTCCTCCTCTCAACTCTTTTCACTACTTCTTCCTCTTCCTTGCCTCGTCTTTTCTCACTTTGACGTAAGACAGCATCCTACACAATGACACCCTGCAGTGTTATGAAGGAATTGCTGATGTGTTGTGTGCAGACCTTCTTCACGTTCACCTTCCTTCTTCAGTCACCTCTTCTCCTACTCTAAGATTTCTTGCACCATGCTCTTGTGTAATACTTTGTAATTCTCCTCTTTAACTTCCCCTTATTCCTTCTCAACTAACTCTGATAAATGCTTTTTTTATCATGTGAACATCAATCCAATTAAAAGTAATTGGCACAGTATTTCACAAAATTAAAGCTGTGTGTGTTAAAATTCTTTATAGTCCTTAGTCTCCCTCTTCTTTCTGTTCGTCATTTTGTTTACCCTCTGCTTTGTCATTAACCATTAGTGCAGATGTGGGATCAATGGTGTCTGTTAAAAATGAATGAGGTTGGGTGCTGATGAGGGAATTATCTGCAGTCCTCTGAGACTGTATGGGAGCACAGAGAGAAGGGGAGACGAGGACACAGAAAGTGTGTGTGTGTGACAATAGGTCCTGGGCTTTACAGGATGTGAGGAGATTTTCACTACACTAAAATGTCCACAATTAGATCCGCTCATTTTGTCAATAATTCTCATCAGTTCAACAAAAGCACAGAGAAACATAGTTAATTCAAAATACAGTTTTATAAAGCATTGTTATGGACAATCTCAACCTCTCAATCATCACAACTTACTGATATCAAAGACTCTAGATAACTCTTTGTTGTCCACATACTAAAGATGTGAACACAAAAAGATGCATTCTCCAAAGTTTCTCTTCTCTTGCCTCCTCTTCTTTTATATTTGCTTTACTCTGTTACTTGTTCCATCTTTTCATTTTGTTGGTGCGCTGGGTATTAGGGCTGATGGGCGGAGCCTGATTCGCCTGTCAATCTCATAGTCGAACCTTCGCAGTGAAATAACGTGCCATTTTGGCGATATGGGGTGCTCAACATCTGATTTTACATGGAACTACCATTTTTCTCCCAATAAGTTATTATACTGCCTATTACGATATAAATTTCAACATATAATGCTATAAATAAAAAATTATACAAGAAAAAAAGCTTTTAATAAATGTTTTAATAAATAGGCTAAGTGCTTGAATAAATCCAGAATTGTAACCCTAACCCTCAAGGTAGGGGGCATCAGTGCGCACGTGTAGGCGAAGCGTGTATGTGTGTGTGAGTATGTAGTGGCAGAAGAGGAACTTGCTGTAGACAGGGAACGTCTCCGCACCTCGCGGGACGTTCGGATCATTTATCACCGTTGATGAACCACACAAAGAATATTACATAATTTTAAAACAGCACGAAAATAGACCCACGAGGAACCGCGAAGTGCATGCAGCTGTCGGCCACATGGCATGCACGCAAAACTCTACACAAGGCCGGTGAATAGCAGGCCAGCAGAGAGAAAAGGGTCAAAAATAAGTAGGAAATATATAGGGTAAGTAGCTCTACAGCTTGTCAAGATTAAAGCAGAGTTTCCGTGTGTTACCCCCCATGCCCTCGCAATTCTGATTGGACTATGTAAATCCTTAGTTGGGGACAGCCCTACTGGGTATACATTTCAACATCCAGCAGCTGTTCTTGCAGCCTAGGGGTGCGTGCGTGCATGCGTGCGTGCGTGCGTATATAGAGTAAGGACAGGGACATAGCACTCTTTTGATGCAGCTTAGGCATTCAACAGTGTAACGTGATTATTTCCAACCCAATTAGGGGGAATGCATGGGACATGTCAAAACCGATGCTCAAAACTCAGGGCCATAAAGCACACAGAGAATCCCAAAAAAAGAAGAAAGAAAACAAAAAATGGAAAAAACAAAGAGTAGCAAAGAGTAAAGGAAAGTATAATGGATAAAGGAGATTACAAATTAGAGGTCATTTGCTATTACACTAACACAGATTACCTGTCCAAGTGTTGACTATAACGGGTAATCTTATTAGAAGGTTTTTCCCATAATATTAAATCAGCATGATTTAATACAGCATTAAAGATTTTTTACCTACACACTGTAAATAAAACTGTGCATGTGAGAAAAGAGCTGGCCACTTTTTAGAGTGTCTCCCACTTTATCCAGCTAAACCATCACATGAAACTGAAACCCTTGCCTTTAGTGTGATGCAAAAGCTGCAAAACAGTCCATAAAATCAGGTTGAGCTACGTCACATACTGTATGTGTACCGTACGTCGAACAAAAACACAGTACAGTCCAGAAAATAGAGTAAGCTGCCACTAAATACTGTATGTAGTACTGTATGTTACGTAGAAACACTTTTATAAGGTTGTGTCAGATGTCAGACTGTGGGCTTTTTAAGCAGTGTGCCGTGTCTTTTTGCTGAACCAAATGTACCATTAATGTGTTTGATGCTTGTAGCACCGCAAAACGATGATATTTTGTATTTTCTTACATTTGCAAATGTTTTTTTTATTTTTTAGTGATTCGACATTTTGTTGTTGTTGCATTAGAGTACCATAACTGTAAAACTTTGCATGAAACAAAGTGTGCAAACAACGGTCAGATAATTTCCACTCCTAAGTGGGTTGTAGCCTCACCTGAACTTTGATAATGTACCCCAAGTTTTATCTACTTTCCTTTACTCAAGTTCAACTGCTGTGTCTCTTTCTTATCTCTTCCCTGATCTTCTGAGGGCCATCTGAGAGGATACTTGTTTGAGCCAACACCAGAGTGCATGCACCGTTTGTTTTTTCTTATTGTTCAGTTCCTGCATGTGTGTCGAATTCTGAGACTTCCTCCAAGCATTTACAGGATTTAGTTTTAAATATGTTTGTTACAGTACACGTCTATGTGTGGATGTGTGAATGTGTATAGAGGGGGAGAGAGTCGGCACTAGACGTGCAGCCCCCTCTACAAATAAAGAATGAGCATGATTTATCACGCATGCATATCCTGTATATTTTACACATGCACAGTATTATGCCATACAACTGCAGCATTCTGCCATCTACACATGCTCAGACATTAGACTATTCTACTCCCAACATTGAGTATTTCCAAGATATTCCAAGAACACACTCTCTTTTACTTTTACTCTTTTTTCCCCTCCCTTCAAGAACACTAAATTTTAACGAACCACAGCAGCTCAAGCATTTATTCATTCAAATGAATATTTAAATACATCCATTCTATTTCAACCATTCAGACCTCTACCATTCCACCACATTACTGTAACAAAAGAGCAGGAGAAATCAGATGTGATTGTCTTGTGATAATTGATGTAATTTTTTAACCTTATCTGTTAAATATCTAACGTAAAACATTAGAATATAGTTTATTATCTGTCATTGTGATGTGTTTCCCATATCTCGGCTGTTGTCGCAGGTAGAAGCAGTTAGTGGCATGGTTTTTAAAGTAAATCTCATGATTGGGCATTTCAATCTGAGGGATTAGTTAAAAAAGTTTTTATTTAGAAATCTGTGCTCCTAATTAGGACCTCCCTAATGTGTTCAATCTTTTTTTCACGCAAAGAAGACATTATTTTAGGAAAACGTGTAAATAAAGTATAACGGTGAAAATTGGAGGCAGCTCGTTGCAAAAGCTGCACAAATATTATTAGATAAATATTATTCTATACTTTTTTTCAACCAAACAATAAGCGCTGTGCAGTGCAAGGGAAGAGTAGCACTGAGGAATTCCCCAAAGACTTCCCCGCTGAATGAGCAATGCAAGGCAGTCTGCCCCATGAAACTCATGCATAATATTTATTATAATTGGTGCAGATAGCTGCTCTGCCTATTTCACTGTCAAATTAATTTATGTAGGGTGTGATATAAATTCCCTACGGATGGTCCATCTGCAGTGCAGTGTGCATTGCTGTGGGAGTCTGAGTCTGAGAGGTTACATCGTGATTCAATACCAAGGTAATCTCACGGAAATATCTATAATAGATATACCAGCCTGATAGATACATACTTTAAATTACAGCAGATTGCTTAAGTGGAGGAAGACACTAATTAAGTAAAATAACATCTTTAAAGGTTCTGCTTTAGAACATTTCATTTGGGTGTTGGTTGGACATAACCAGGAGGTTTAATGTTCTTTAAGGACTATTATATCCTGCATTACACAGGTAGTGCTTCCCATGATTCTGTGTAATGCTCTCAACAAGCTTTGTAAACAAAATGTTTAATTTTAGGTTGGCAATGCTATACATGTATATATCCATCGTCAACCGCTTATCCTGTGTACAGGGTCGCGGGGGGCTGGAGCCAATCCCAGCTGACATCAGGCGAAAGGCAGGGTACACCCTGGACAGGTCACCAGTCCATCGCAGGGCCACACATAGACAAACAACCAGTCACACTCACACCTAAGGACAATTTAGGGTCACCAATCAACCTTGGCCGCATGTCTTTGGACGGTGGAAGGAAGCCGGAGCACCTGGAGAGAACCCACGCAGACTCCACACAGAAAGGTTTGAACCCACGACCTTCTTGCTGTAAGGCAACAGTGCTAATCACTGTACCACCGTGCCGCCCTTACATTTATAGATATATATTTAAAATAATAACAATATACAATGATATTGAGGTCTTGGATTTTAAAACATTGAGGGTAAAAGCGTGTGAGACCAATAAGGTTTTCAGTCTGGATTTAAAAACTGCAAGGTATGGTGCATTTCTAAAACCGCCAGGCAGTTTGTTCCAGCGCTCTACTGCATAATGACTTTCTACTTGTTTTGATTTGGCCCTAGGCACCACTAGAAGTCCACTCCCCTGTGATCTAAGAGGGTTATATTGATCAAGCATATCAGTCATGTATATGGCCAGCTCCATGTACAGATTTATAAATAAGTAATACAACTTTAAAATCAATTCTGTGGCTTACTGGCAACCGGTGTGGAGATTTTAGAACTGGGGCAATGTGGGCTGTCCTTTTGGATTTGGTCAGAACTCTTGCGGCTAAATTTTGAATGGGTTGCAGGTGCCTGATGGTCTTTTCAGGACGACCTGTCAGAAGTCCACTGCACTAGTCGATTTAGCAAGAAATTAAAAAGCATGAATGAATTTTTCCATATATAGTTTTCTCATAAGGTCCGCAGGGAGGAAGAAAGTCTGTTGAGAGTGAAGTTTTATTTTATCAGACATGGGCTCAAAACTGGGGGTTTGATTGGGGGTTAATTGCAGTTTCATTAAGAGAATGATTTGTTTTCCAACAGTATTGCAAAGACTGGACAAAATTACACTCTTTTAATGGTCATGTTGGGATTGGTTAAATAGCAGGAATGCAGATTTGTGGAGGACTGATAAAAATATTTTTGCCTGTGGCCATCACATGGTATTTTACATTACTTAATTACTGCTGCTTTAACCTCTATGTGCCTTCAGGGAGAGATCACATGGAACATTAATGAGCTCAAATATATAAAAAGGCAGATAGAGGACAAGCAAAGAGACAGACAGTTAAACACAGTGTAGAAGACAGAAACACAGACAGACCGAGAAATAGGCAGCCAAATACAGACATTGTTAGAGGTGTGTGTTAGCAAGCAGTCAACTTATAAAACGCATTGTCCCGTTAGAAAATACTGTAGTAAGAGATACAGTAATGAACATAAACCTAAGAGATAAATAAGAGCTAGAAGAAGGTAGGATTTTGAAAATGGAACGAGATTGCTGGCAATACAGGATAAGGGAAAAGATGGAGAAAGATTTGTGTGTATGTGTATATGTGTGTGTGTGCGTGTGTGCGTGCGTGCGTACGTGCATACGTACGTTAAATAGCGGCAACCTTTCCTTGCAAGACGCTCCAATAGTCTCGTTCTGATCTTAGCAAGAGGTAGACCAGACTGTCTCCACATTCTGTAATTACACATACCTACCGCGTTACACACACACACACACACACACACACACATTTCATTTCATGTGTACTCTAATTTCCTACTTCAAATATGCATCCCTACTTCATTCATTTTGTAATAGATAAGTATACCATTTAAACATTTCTCTCATGTGCTTCCATGGCACGTTTTTCTCTACATCTACATGCACTCACTCAGAGTCTGTCTCTAATCAGTCACCTGTTCACTGGTTTCCACTTATTATTTTATATTCACCATTCTTTATGTCAGTGCTGTTCATCCTATGTCATATTGTATATACTGTATACCAATACACCTACCTCAGGTCATAAAGTCATAGGTCTTATTTATTTTTTCCAGCATCCTTTGCACTATGTTCCATCACACTGTGTATATGTGTACATGTATGTGTACCTGTATATCAAATCCACCTTCAACATGTACATAATGAGAATAATAATTTACTCTTGCATCCTTTGCACTCAGATCACTGCACTATTTGTCAATATGTCTATATTGTTTTGTTCATAGTGTGTATGTTAGTGTTGTCTATACTGTAGTTTGTGTGTGATTTTATTTTATTATTATTTTATTATTGTGTTATGGTATTTTTGTACGAGTAAGCACATCGTGAGCAATGTACAATCCTCGTATGTGTACACATACCTGGAAATGAAGCGGATTCTGATTCTGATTCTGATTATTTTTGAACAGGAGTGAATATACAATAGAAATACTACATATACACATAAGTGTGAACCTAGTTTACCCACTGCTGCAGTGTGGGTAGAGTACATCCAATAGTGAATGTCCTCAAAGTTTTCACTTGAACTGACTGGCACTGACTGCAATGCTGTTAATGAGTAAGTGACAATGCATGAAGAGTTTTGTCTTCTGTATCATGTTAGCAGGCCATACATTCACATTGGATTCAGGGAACATTAGTTTTACTCTAACATCACAAAATTCTCTGTATACTGTATATGCCCACTTACCAAGCAAAAGGCCTCAAGGTGACATTTAATCCATAGATGTATGACTGTTAACTTTGCATTGCTGTGGAATGATTTAACATTAGATTAAACATTAGATATTCAGTTTAAATTGTGTTGTTACATCTGGATGTGAAAAGGTTGAGTCACATTGCATCAGCTCTGTGCGTTGTCTACCCAGCAATCGTAGTCAAGCGCAGAAGTCTTGGTAGATTTCATAACAGCAAATTCCATAGCAATGAATTTCATTGTGTTTCCCACAGCCACCAGCGCATCACCTGTGCCACATGGCTGGCAGCTGTTAGCCATCATCGAGCCAGCAAAAATAGAACGTTGGAATGAGTGTTTTACCGCTCATCCTCTTCCCAACATGTCCTTTCAGTAACGTGATAAACTTAATCTGTTTTAGGGTGCCCTGGGGGCCTAAGGGTTTAAGATGCTGACCATGTAATCGCAATATTCCAGGTTCAGCTGGAGGCCTTTGTCATTCCAATGCTCTCTCCCCTCATTTCCTGTCAGCTCACTGTCTAAAATTCTTCTTAATACTTACAAGTAAAGGTAATCTATCCCACATGTCTGTCTGTCTGTCCTTATTATCTGTATGATTACTTAGTCATGCAAATAATCACTGGCTGCCACTGACTCTTCACACATCAACATAACCAAAAATGTTGATCTGCTGTAGAGTGAAAGCTAGATAACGTGACGGTAAAGCTTGTTAAGCTGTGTAACCTGGTTTCATAATGAGGAAATATGATCTTTTAAACTCCAGCCATGTATTTGATTATTGGCAGGCAAGACAAAATACCAATAATGTCAAATGCAATTTAAACAAATTGAGTTTAAATTGTACTATCAGCTGTACATCCAGTAGTGATCAGAGAAAGAATGAATAGCAGGAATTGATTGGAGTCATTGATTGATAGTGTTATCGACTCCACAGAAAGTCTCAATCAATATTCTTACAGCTTTGGTGTTTGCTACAATACAAACACTGTTCAGTCTTTGCAGAGATCAATGACACACACACACACACACACACACACACACACACATAAGCACATAAAGAGGGCTTGTGTGGGCCACGACTAAGCTGAAAAGACCAGTTATTTGTTGCTAAAAGATATCTCTTCACACGGTTAGCAATAAAGTTGAGGTTTACTGTCATGTTGTAACGCTTACATGTAAGAACATATACGCTTTACTTTTGCAAAGTCCCTTATTTCTGTACCTCTTTCTCTCTGTCTGTCACACGCACACACACACACACACACACACACTGAGCTGATGCACAGAGGGATGGTGTGGGAACCAGATCCGTATGACACTAGAACGTTCCACAGCCTCGTTACGAGCTCGGCTGGCCAGCGCTACTGGAATACGAGGCCAGCGGCCATGAAGCGACTGTCACATCTCCTCAACCACAGCTGTGCTTCCTTCATGCATGTGTGTTTTTTATAGTGTGTAGTGTATGTGTGCCTGTGTGTGAGGAGGAACTGGAGACGGAAAGAGAGAATGAGTGTGCGTACTGGAAGACAGAATGACTCCATATAATGTGCCGCATTCATGACAGCAAGATAGGAGAGAAAGTGTGTGAGTGTGAAGGAGAAAGTGTGGGAGAAAGACCATAGTCTGTGTGTTTGGTTCTGTTTGCTTGGCTCACAGATTCTAGAAATGCACTCTTCTTTTTTGCTGAATAAACTAGATCCGTCTATGATGCTTTGAGAGGTCCTCAGCTGTAAAACTCTTGCAAAACAACAAGAAAGTGTATGAAGCTGCTATAAGGTTAAATACATTTCTCATACAACCACAAGAAAAATTTGCCTGACAGCAAATTCCCATCAAGTGAAAGCCTTCCACCCTGCCATCCAGAGGCAATAATGCTCGTATATCATCTCTGATTTCAGCTTCGGACTTCACATTTCATGCAACCACAACCTCTTTTGTAGTTTTTGGAGAAAGTTAACACATTTAATTATGTTAACAAGCTATACGCCACGGTTACATTATCAGTAAAGCTGTGTTTCTCTGGTCATTAAATCTTCTGATGTAGCTGATATTATGCATATCATATGAATTAGCAACCACCCGTTGATGTTGGTACATGACTACAAAGAAAGTTGAATATGGAAACAGAGATAAATACTTTGTTGTTGTTTTTTTATCAGATTGTTGATTGCTGCATTCAGTGCTGTAACACACATTAGTATAACAAATTAGTGTATATTTTGTTGAAACATGTACTTTAGGCAGCCTCTATGGTTAAATGTGCCTTGGGGTATGAGGTATACATTCAGGTGCCTGGATGACATGTGACCCACTGGGCACGGTGTCATGTGACCTTCATTAAATTGTGTGAATCAGTGGACCTACATATCATGTGGATCACATGACCTGCATTCAGCAATGTGATCTTAATACTCCTGAACTCTGAGTCCTCTAATTGACCTTTCACCTTTGCCCTGGGCCAACCTCCTGAGGTAATATGATGCTCACTGGTGGATATACTGTGCAGTGTACATGCACAGACACTGGCTATGAAAGTGTATCATACATGTAGAAACGTGTACTCACCACACATTGCACCAGGGGCGCAGCCTAAAGCTCCTTTCCTTCCCCTCTTTATCCGAGCATGTTGTCAGTTTGTTCTTCTCCTCCGTATTGCTGGTTTCTTTCTCCTCCCTCCCCTCCTCTTCCTCGCCCTCCCTGTTCCCGCTCTCACTACTGCTGTTCAGGTCCAGCTCTGTCACTGGTGGGGAGAATCCAGGCGACACACACTCAGACACACACACACACACACACACACACACACATAAACACAAACACACACTGCTCTGGGCGATGCTTTGAAAATACACTCAGACACTCAGCTGGGTTCAAAGCTTGGTGCACCCACACACACACCTCTACACCCACACCCACACAAGCATACTGTACATACAAACACAGCCGAGCTCCTCGACAGTCCTTACTCCCCCACACAGCCACACACACACATAAACATGCAGCTGGTCTATCCGCAGCTGAATGGAGACGACGTTTTGTCAACCTGCGTTATTGTCGTGATGTTTTGAGGAATCTGTGATTCAGGTCAAACTGAAGGAAGTCTCTATCTTAATTTCTTGATGACATCAAGTTGGAGAATCACCCATGATGGCTTGTTAAGTCATGGAGACAAAATTGAAGTATACATCCTGCTTCCACTCAAAGGATCCTGCACATCAAAGCATTTCCACACTTATATTTCCTCAAGCCATAACAGCAAATCCCCAGTGGCCAAATCTCTGTGAGGAGGACATTTTCAGAGCTAGCTGGAACATTTCCAATTAGTTCAGGACAAAATAAATATAGGCGACATCTCTGAATGCTTCAGCAGTGTTTAGCTTTTCTCATCTGGCAGTGATGTGCCCCCAGAGTGGTTGTCAAAGCAGGTACAGCATGCCAATCCAAAATAGAAACGTGTATTCATCAGCCAGGGCTGGTTCTTGTTCTCGTAGAAAAGAAGAAATTGTTCCAGTCTTGTGGTTTCAGTGATCTCTCAAATGTTAAGTTCCTTCTTCCTTGATGTTCCCACACATGATGAAGATCCCGTTCTTCTCTCTGTAGTTATTCCACTGTCCCCGAGAAATTGCACAAGCTGGCCAAAAAAAAAGAAAAAACCTCCAGGATTCTCTGCTAATTTGTATCTCTTGTCTCAATCTGCAACATTTCAGTGTAACACCCCTTGGCTGTCATCTGACGCACTTAACAGGTTGTCTATTTCTGTGTAATTTCCCTTAGAATAAAAAAATCTGCTGTGTTTCTTCTTCTTCTTCCTTCTGTTTCCCCCTTCTGTGGTGCAAGGAGCCAGCTCTTTCCAGAGTGGCCTGTCAGCATCAATATTTAACAAGAACCTCTTGCTGTGTTGCTGTCACAGTTAAAGTTTCCATGTCCCTGTCGTTGTGCGTTGGATGACATGTTCTCTGGTCTGCAGAGTTGTCTGTTCGGTTCTCTTACTGTCCTCTTTAGCTCTTGCTATCCGCTTGGATGTTGCGTTTTGCTCTGATGTAGCCTGATTTTTTCCTTACCTCTATGTTCCTTTTTTGGGGGGGAGGGGGGGGGGGG
>NC_060166.1:20143617-20226025 GCF_021292245.1 Micropterus dolomieu | reverse complement strand
GGGGGGGGGGGGGAGGGGGGGGGGGGTGTTCTGCCTCTCTACCAGTTTCTATTTTCCCTGTCTCTTCTGTGGTCAACCTTCATGAAGCTTATTCTCCCATATGCAAACCTCAGTCATGCCCAAACCCTGTGGCAAGACACAGTCACTCAGGACTTTCTCCCATGTAGATGCTGAAGTACTTTTTCATTAAGGCTGTCCTTCTGTCTTTCACTGTTTTCTGTCCATTGTCCACCCGGCAGCAAACCTTCA
Source organism: Micropterus dolomieu (assembly GCF_021292245.1). Taxonomy (NCBI): domain Eukaryota; kingdom Metazoa; phylum Chordata; class Actinopteri; order Centrarchiformes; family Centrarchidae; genus Micropterus; species Micropterus dolomieu. Next base: position 20,225,776 of record NC_060166.1, on the reverse strand, counting down.
TTCAACCTTCAACCTCTTCACGCGTTCCTCTCCCTCTAGCAAGCTGATTCACTTGGCCTATATCTCACTCACTGCCTGCCAGTATGGCTTCTTCTGTCCTCATCCTGTCCTTTCTCTGTCTAATGACTGCTCAATTCTGTTCAGGTCCTCTATTTTTCCCTACAACTCTCTCATTGTTCCTCTTTCTCCCTCTACCTCTCCTCTTGAATACAGAATACACAGTATTCTAGCTGCTGTGCTCTGAGTCATACTGTTCTCTCCTCCCTTTTCCTTCCAGAAGCAAATTTTTGTTTTTTTGTCTCCTCTCTCTCTAACACATTAGGATCCATTCAGCCTTCCTCTACACCAAAATGACGCCTCAGCATCCTGCTGACACAGATGGAGAGACAGCCTGTGGATAGACAGTCAAGCAGAGAGAGAAAAGAGAAAGAGAGAGATACACTTTCTCTCACTAGAGGCAGGAGTCTGACTTTAAAAGCGTCCCTGTTTCGCTCTGTGTTCTTGCAGCTGCTAATAGTCTCTTAGCTTGATTACAGGTGGTTTCTCCTCTCCTCTTCTGACAGGAGCCGTGTCTTTTCACTCGCTGTGGTCAGTGATGCAAGGCTGGTCCTTCTTTTCCTCTCTCTATCCCCTGATACTGCATGTTCACAGAGACGTTTGTCAGAGCCTGGGACACAAAAATCAAAATGAAAGCTAAAGCAGTGGTAAATGTTTCCTGAAATCACACAAGTACAGCAGAGAGACACTCTGAGATGGACAGAGAAGAACTGGAGAAGAAGGATGTGTGGAGTTGAATTGAATTGAAAATAAAAGAGAGAGATGCCTCAGGATCTGTGGAAGTGACAGCAGAGGAGATATGGAGGGGGAGAGAGATGAGGCAGGGAGGTGGAGGAGGGTGAAGAGGTGGGTAGGAGGTTGTGGAGGAAAGCGTGTGTGGGTGGAATGGAGAGATGATTGTAAGATGGTAAGATGGAGAAGGGGTGAAGCAAGAGGAAGAGCTTGCCATCTGAGGGACAGGAATGCAAGAATGGATGTATGGAGGGATGAGTGGATAGAGGTAGAGAAAGATGGACATCTGCATGGATTTATGGATGGATGAATGTTGTGACAGCTTGACTGCTCTTCTGTGACATCCAGGACATCTTTGATGCAGCTGTCATGGAAGCAAAGGCCTCTCTCAGTCTCTAATTAATCAAAACTGTTATATAATATATTACAATATTATTTATGATATTATAATATATCGCATGAATATTTTATAATGAGCTTATAGCTGTTTGATATTTTACCTGTAAGGGAATCCTGTCGTGCACTGCTCTCTCTGCTAATTTCTACCTCTCTCATCGATTCTCTCCATCCCTCTGTCTGCTCCTGCAGCCTCAGTCTGTGCTATCACTAAAATGCAGCATCCCTCCTCCTCCTCCTCTCTCTGTCTCTCCCACAGTGTTTCCCTCATTTCCCTCCCTCCCTCTCCACCCGTTTGCTCCCGTTCTCTCTACATTTGTCCTTCTCTGCCTCTGCCTCCCACTCTCTTCCTCCATCTCCATTCCTCCTTTTATTTCCCCTACCACCGCCAACCTCAACCCACCCAACCTTCTGTCTCCCCCAATATTCCATCACTACCTCTCCACCTCCCCTCTCTCTCTCTCTTGCTCTCTCGCTGTCCTTGCCTTGCTTTTTTCGCCCTTTCCTCACTAAGAGAAGCTTCGAGAACAGTGGACAGGCTCTGGGAATGGAAAGCTCTCAGGACATGTGAACACCATTCATAACCCTACCACATAAATAATGCACACATTCATATTTTCTCATATGCATGCACATGTGGAAAACACACACACACACACACACACACAGACACTCTCCATCTGCCTTTCTCTCCATCTGGCTGACAAAAACAAAAACACATCCTGCTGAAAAATGAGCATACAACGGGGCTTTTGTTATGTATGCATACCTGAGCAACATTCACAGTGCAGCCACTCACACTAAAACACAATACATTAAAGGTATCGATAATGACGGACCACAAGTGCAAATTGATGAAAAGATTGGACAGAGAAAATATGTTGTGCATGTTCATGTGACTGCAGCCATGCACAAACATATGCAAACACACACAATGCACACGCTGGGTAAAAAACGTTCTCATATGAAATTAAGTTCAACTAACAGCGACCGATAGGTTGAACAAGTAAATGAAACATCAACCCCATTAAGTTTGTGTAACAAGAGAAAGAAGAACAAAAAGAGTGTGTGTCTCAAAATGTGAATTTTGTATCTGTGTGCATATATATGTCCGGATGTCTCTGTTGATACATATTAAACATTTGTGCATACATGTGACCAAGCGGGAACCTCTGGATCTGAAAAGTGAGGCCAGTGTGGAAGTGTCCTAAACCTGGACTGCACTGGTTGCAAAAAGAAGTCAGATTGTATGGAAGTATATGACAAAATTACCCTCACAAAATGACTTCTCAGTTGAATTGTTACCTCAGTAAACACTTCCCTCATGAGTTTATGATCTCAATTGTTAGTTTCATGTCTTCTTCAACACAGCATGATGTTCATTTTGTAAATGATGGTCCCATTTAGAGTAAAATAGACAATAAAGCAGGGTATGCTTTAGGGAGTGGCTATCACGTGATCAGTCACTATCACGGCAACCTGTCAGGCATATCAATGCAAATCGCTCCCCATCTCCACCCTCTCATCCAAATATGGTCACTTTTGGTTAAAAAACAACAAGATGGCGACAACCAAACTCAAGGCTTTAAAACGGTAGTTCAAAACCAATGGGTGGCATCACGATGGCTTTGTCCACTTCTTTAATACAGTCACATCGTCCTTTGTGTGTGTGTGTGTGTGTGTGTGTAGCTGCTTAGAGCTGTCCTTTTAGCCTCTAGCATCACCCAGTGCCACCATCTGTGCGGCCAGCCAGATGGGAAGGCAGTGCACGAACTGTGTCTGTGTGTGTGAAAGTGAGAGTGAGTGGGAGGAGCCATTTTTTTGGGTGAACTAATTAAACATCATCATTAGTTATGCTGCTTATTGTTTTGTAGAAATTAAATTTCTGCAATGTTTTCCTTTAATTGCAATGAAGACGCATCCAGGTCACAGGACAATTCTTAGTCTTGAATAGGTCGCAATTTCCAAACAGCCCACTCTAGTTGTCTCTGATTTATTGCTTCTGGGTACATTTAAATGTGATGTATTTTTAAATTGTATATAGCATTTTATTTGACCATTTGGCTCTCTATTAGCCTGTTTAGCTAGCTGCTAAATGAAAAATGCAATGAGATGACTTTTGTTATGAATTGGCGCTTTATAAATAAAACTGAATTGAATTGAACTAATTAAGCTACACAGATTTACAGAGGAGCATGCAGACAAATCTGATCTTGTTATTTAGGAGGCCAAGCACATGGGGTGATGAGACCCTTTTGATTTTTTAGTCTTTGTTTCTTCATTTTTTATTTGTCTTTCTTTTCATACTACAGCCTGGCAGGCCATTTGACCAAAAACTGGCGTATCAATAGAGACCAGTCAGAGACCCATTGTTCCACATTTTGGGGTCAATAAAACAATCCCTCTCATGACACCATCAATCCTGTAAATCTTAAATCAATTTCTGTATGAACAAGCTTGTTTTTCAGAGCCCACTGTGGTAAGTTCAGCAAATATATTGTAGTCTAGTCATGATTCATCCAAATAACTGCCAGTATCGGATGTTTGGTGCATCTATAAATATGATTAATTCTTCAACAGGATATTGATAGTCCCAAGTGTTTGCCCACATACAATGCAGGACTAATTCTCATGACTAATAACCACTGATTTAAAGTCATAGGTAAGCATATCATTTTCAGTGCAAAACATGAACTTTCAATTGAGAACGTATGTGTTATTTATAGTGGCTGACGAGTGGCTCATGAGTCACATTGAAAAACAGCTGAATAGGCTTATGACTTTCTTACATTTTAAGTGAACAGTTTTAACATTTGTACAGTTCTGTCAAGAACATTTACACCGTGCGTTGCTGACCATTTTACTATGACAAAGTTGGCAGTGAGCCATATCTCAGCAACGCTGTCTCCAATCAGTTAAACATGCTCAATGGTTTGATAAGTCCTTCTTTAGCTTTGCCTATGGAATTGTTGCTTGTTTTGTGTTTTGTGTATTTTTACACAAAAACACCCAGTGAGGAGACAAGAGGGAGAGAGGCAGTCGCACTGTAGCACTAGTAACACCTTTTGACGGTCCACTGTTGATTCTGTATGAAGCTGACTGTCAAGAAGATTAGTCTTAACAGATAAATAAACTGTCATGGCAATGCCCACTCAGTCTCCATCTCACGTCCCTTACAGTGAAACATCTGTCTCTCTAGTCTCTGTTGCAACATCATCCATTTAGGGTCTGAATGCTGAATGCATTTCCGTGCCAAATATGTCACATCAAGTCAACATGACTGCACTTTTCACTTCAAAGGCTCCTCCGAATGTGACAGAGGAATACATGTTCTGTCTGTACTAGAGCTGCAATGATTAATCGAATAATTGATTAGTTCTCAACTATTAAATTAATTGCCAACTATTAACTATGTTAATCAATTAATTGGTTTTCTTAAAGAAAAAATTTTTTTTTGATTCCAGCTCTTAAATGTAAATATTTTCTGGATTCTTTACTCCTCTGTGACAGTAAACTGAATATCTATGGGTTGTGGACAAAACAAGACATTTGAGGATGTCATTTTTGATTTTTTTATAGACAACTAATTGATTAATCAAGAAAATAATTGACAGATTATTAGACAATGAAAATAATCATAAAATAAATTCTGCTTGAAGCTGATTCCATTATTTTTTTCCAAATCCCACATAGTCATTATCCATTATATCCCTGACTGACCACCCAGGATATTGTGTTTGTCTTTCTAAGAGGTTTCATTTGTATCAAAGATCTGGCCTGAATACATTAGAGTGAACATTAATTCAGCCAATCAATGGCAGAAAAGCATTTCAATTTCTGGCCAATATATTCTCTTAAAAGACTAACTGTTCTTCAACACTTTAAATGTGCAATAACAGATTTTTTTGGCCACTTGGGCGCAGCAAAAACAAGTTGTGAACACAACATTGACATATCACCATCTATTAAGTTATGTCTAACTTATTGACAAACAGCCTGATGACACATGCAGCAGTTATTGCAAAACACAATCATTCATTTAGAGTCCTGTTTCTGTCCACCTGATAAACGTCACTCTCTTTAGCTGTTTTGGTCTCTACCAACTCCTTATGGTGACTCTTTAGCTGCTAAAATGATTTACTATGTTCACCAGCTAGTCGCTAACTGTGTCCTTAAAATAAGTTGACTTTCAGTGCCTCCCAAAATGACATACATGACCCTTTTCCCTAAACAACATATATGACTGTTGGAAACTAACAGTCCATCGACAAGCTTACCAGATCTTAAGTATGTCACATGACGTGGGTCACATGACATTAAACAAATGGTTAACATTGTGAAAGGGTTGCAGTTTGGTTAGGTTTAGGGAACAAAACTATACTTGATTAGATTTAGGAAAACATTGTGGTTTGGATTAAAATAAATATGTAAAGTAAGTCACCTAAATCACGTGACATAAGTATGTAACGCTCTTTAACTTAAAACATATTAAAGTAAACACTGACTTAGTCTCAAACTCTGGTTTCTTGTGTTAAAGTCCTGAGTTTGATCCTTCCATTATCCCCATCCACCTCCTTATGCTGACTTTGTTGCTCTTTATTCTACACAATCTGACTTCCTCCTTTTCTACTGTCATATGGCCACTAGAGGTCGCGGACAGTGAGGACAGGCTGGTGCGTTGTTTGGTGCTGAGCAGATAGTGTACAGTGGGTTTTTAGAGCTATTTTTTTGAAAACAGTTGCCTGCTGCAGCCAAATACAACACTATGAGAGTACTGAGAGTGAACCAAAACAGTATTTATAGCCACTTTAAATGTATGGAAGTACTTTCATATTGGACGATTCCACACAATTTACATTCAATGCTTTCAGTGACAGTGTAGAGAGTAATGTGCAGAAAGGGTGTGGAGGTTGCAAGGGGTGCCAGTGTGCTACATCTGGCAATTAACCCATCCGTGGTGCTGGGTGTGGTTAGAGGTGAAACAGACTTGAGACCATCAACCAGAGAAGGTAGTGAAAGACTGCTTTTTAGACTGATTAATTGACTCTTTAACTACAATCTTGTCTAAGATTTTTAGTTCCTTAACCTTGACCACAATTTTATTTGCCATAACCGTATTCATTTACTAAGAGAGAGAATTTAAAAAATGCAACATACTGAACATAATTGGGGATGTAATATTGGTGTTCTTGTCTGGTGTTAGTTTTGCAATATGGTACTTACTTTGAAATGAGATTATAGAAAGGAGTGATGTAATGAAGTTATGCCACATTTTAAAGGTAAATAAGTAGAGATGTTTTAAAGTAGGTAATGCGTTTAATATCACAGACATTATGAAGTTATGCCACAGGGATGTTATTGTTTGTTCCTAGTTTTATGATGTTAGCCATGTTTATTGGCATAAATGTTCCCACATGTCAGGCAGTGATTAGAAACCTCACGCACAAATGTTTGCACTGTACATATTAGATAAGCTGCAGGAGAAGAGCTGAATTGATGCAGTGGTTAATCCTACTAAATACTTTAAAGATGTGGCAACTCTAGACTCTAGTCTATTTGATGTGATGAACATTGTATGTTTTATTTGGAAAGACAGACAGAGACAGACAGATCATGAGGAAAATTCTGACACATGCATATCTGGCAGCTGACAGACACAGACGCAGGAGAGCAGCGGGAACATACTTTTTTTGCTCATTCCAAGATTTGCTGCGTCATTACCCTGATCAGACCTTAGCTGCTCTCTTTTCCTTCATCTGTCTGCCAAATTTTCCTTAACTCTTTGCTCTTCCTCATTTCACAAAGCTAAACCTGCTTTTATTAAAAAAAAGTATGACTTTAAACAGCAGAACAGAGTAACACAAGGAGAAGAAAGAAGGAGAGAGTGATTAAGACAGAAATAAGAGACAGAATGAGAGAGGGAGAGCTAAATTAGGAAGCAAAGACAAGACACCAGGGGGAGGATCTGTGCGTGCATGTGTGTCCGTGCTCATGCATGCATACCGTGTGTATGCTTGCATTTTGTGTGTGCATCTTTGCAAAACCATTGTAAAACCCCAGGCTACTTAATTCAAGTTTTCTGGTTCAGTCCTCTCCCTCTCTTCTCCCTCTTACATTCATTCTGTTTTAGCATCATTTGGGATGTAATGAACTTATAGATACAGCTAAAACAATATAGATTAACAACATGTAAAAATTGAACAGCTTCTATTATGTAATCACAAACAAAGTTCACAAAATAATCCTAAACAACAACCAATTTGTATGTTTGTGATTTCAATTTGCATAAAATATCAAGCCAATAAAAAGGATACATAACAGACAAACAATGTTAGCTAACACTTTACAATAAGGGACACAACATTTTGAGTAGTTTACCAGGGAACAAACGAGGAACAAAGGAGGAACTAACCAAATGAATGAGCCATTAGTTTTGCAAATATTTCTTAGGTGTCTTAATTGATGTAACAGGGAAAGGTAAGACAGGTCTTGCTTAGAGTAATTTAACTGATCCCATAAGTGTTTGACATTATAGCTTTATGTATTTCTCACATGTACTTGTCCTTATCAGGAAGACAACAATAGCCTGATTAATTAGAGACAGTAGCTCAGGCGTCAGGCGAGCAGATATCAGTGTTCTCTGGGAATCTTACAAGGTTGAGTCTTACAAGAATGTTTACAAGAACTCACTCACTCCACAGATCAGAGTACAACTCATGGATAGTGATAGATTCTAATATGACAAAGCATTGGAGTCAAAACATCAGATAGATTAGTTGTTCTAGGTGAAAGGTGACCTAATAGAGAAACATACAGGCACTAGGGAGAAGACAGAAACATAAAAGGGACCACAAGATGTTCTCCTTCAGATTTGGTGTTGGCATTTGAAGTGTTCACGTTTCATGCTGGCATTGTATCTCCTCAGCCGGGCTCAATAAACCATGCTATGTTAAGTCTTCATCAGTCTCTGAAACTTCTTCACACCTGACAGCTGGCTCACAATAATTCTTCAACAGTTAGTTAATGAGTAACCCTAATAAAATTAGCTAAGTAGTGATTAATTAGTTAATTAGGTAACAAGTAAAGAACGAATCAGGAACAACTTCATTATTGATGAATCATTAATAAATACTTCTCTAATAATTCTTAATGGGGTAGATAAGGATGAATTACTAGAGAACAGACTGGGGCTATATTAATTAATCCTTTGCTAATGATTAGTTCATGAATATCTGTAAATCAATCATACTGACAACTTTCTTCATAAGTTGTTCTTGATTATGTCTGAATCAGCAGGTGAATGGCACGAACCTATTAACTCATTCATTACTATTTACTTAGTTACTCTTTATGTGAAGCCCACATAAAGTGATACATAATATTGAGCTGTTACTAGGTAGTCCCTTATTACTTTATCATTATTTTACGATGATTTACTCCATTTGTGTCCCGTCAAGTAGAGTTGTGAATTATAATTTCACTTTCTTTCTTTCTTCTTTTTCCCACATTGATATTCCAAATATCGTATTTATTCTAGTAGCAGAAGTGTTTCACTATAGATCAATAGTACACCCTATTCATTCCTTTTCACTCCTTTGGGATATTCATCGTCTTAATCAGACATAGATCCAATTAGATATAATTAATGTCACAGTTAGATTTTCTGTAGGCAAAGATTATTGTCACCGTACGATGTGTACTTTCATTTACTGCTCCTGCTCTCTCTCTGCATTCTTGTCTTAAATATTACAGTTTGTCTCTTTAATTAATAGTCAATATTGTAATCCTGACAGAAATTCAATTCAAGCTAAAGTCAAAGCTGTAATGAGAGGATCCTGCATACACACATGCAATTTAAAGCTTATTTGCAAGAGATCATTATCAGACCAGCAAAAACATGTTGTACATGTGCATGTCCAAATGTATATAGACCGATGCACGCATACGTTTTTCCCTATAAATCTGGGTCAATAGCAGAGCAGAACACTGGACTGCATATGCAGCTTTAATAAACTGCACGGGGTTATGGCTCTCCCTAGTGTTGATGTTTGGGACAGCAGGATGTTCTGTAATGAAGTGCTTTCTTGCAGATGGGTGTGGGTGCATACTATATGTAGCCTAATCAATATATTTCAATGAGTTCGAGTCTGGTGTGATTTACCAAACTGCTCAGGTGTTAGAGCATGTATGAATAATTCACTTTGCATCTAAAGCTCCTTCCCCAGGCCATTAATTTGTGTTATCTCTGCCAGGCATAAGCCTGGATCATGGTTAGTTAGCTGTGCAGCTAACTCTAGTGGTCCTATTAGCTGACTGAGTCCGGAATGAGAACCAGATCCAGAGCCTGGCTCAGCAGCCTCCCAGTTAACCAGGACAAAACACAGCTTCTGAGACTGACGGAGGCCACTTTGATGACAGGGACTACAGTACCGAGGTGATTTACAGTGGCTCCAACTAGAACTCTGACTTCTGGGACAAAGACAAGATGCAAGAGGGATGTCTGGCGTCAGATTGGCAGTGGCAGTGTGTAAAGCGAGAATATTTCACATCTAATATTAGCGAAGCTATCTGACTATGATTTCTCAATCACAAGTGGTAGACTATTACTAGACAGGACAGGCCGTGGCTAGCCGGGGCTATCTTCAGTAGCTATATCTGCAGCACAATGTATGTTGAGACATCTTTGACATAATGTCAACCATTACTTTATCACATTTTGTTGATCATGTTAGTTCTTTTTTGATTGTTTACAACTAAAATTCTGGCCATATCTTAGACATTGTACCTTTAACCAGCTGTTAGATACCTTAAATGCCTACATGGTATCTTCTCCAAGAAAGTGTGTCAACCCAGAGAAACACTAAACGTTTTCTTCTTTCCATCTATTCACACAATGTTTGTGTGTGTGTTGCAGAGTGTCTGGCTAACTCATGGTGACAGAAGACTGGCGGCAGTGCTGATCAACAATGTTCTTGTTTCATTGTACTTTTCTGTTTGATCACAGTTACAAGATGAGAAAAAATTGGGATGTTAAAAAGTCTCCACAGGGTTTCCTAAAAATTTGTTGTTAACACAGTGGATTATTTTGGAAATCTGTAGGAACCAAGGACACCATCTCACTTGCTGAGCCACATAATTGGAAGAACAGCTTGAGTTTCACAGTGAAAGTGTGTGTGTGTCTGTGGTCGCTGCTGGAGGAAAATCAATGTAAATCAATGTGAACCTTTGTTCTACAGCACATTGAAATACACTGGCAGAGAATAACAAGTAGTCATTTTGCAGTAAAACTTTATTTGTCTCACAGGCACTCTGTGCCCTCAAGTCTCTTTCATATAAAACTGAAAACATTTTATTACATTCATTATACAGAACGTCCAGCATTTCCTTGTTAAAACTCTAGATTTTTGTTTATCATAAAACTACATTCAGAAAGGTATCAAAATGCAATTTTTAAAAAAGAAGTTTCGGAAAATAGACCTGAAATTATACAATACAAAAATACAAATATCTTCGTAGAATAAACAGATGACTATCTTATTAGGATTTGCTGTCATTTTGCCTCATGGATGTCTAGTAAGCATGTAAGCAGCAACACACAAGAATTTGAGTAAAGTTTCTCCAAGACTCACTCCAGTCAACCATTTCTGAGTAAATCAAAATCATTTGCATTCATGAAAGAAAGTTGTTAATACTTGAAGAAGTAACAGGACAAACATCAAACAATCTGGTATTATCATCATTTGTACCATCTACTGCTGCGTCATGACTGACCGCAAATCATGCTTTGTCTCTTTTGTTGAACACTTTACACTCTAAGCAGAGTAGGGTTATATTTAATTTGATGATCAACAATGCACAACAATGCAAGTTTACTTCTAAGCAGCTTAAAAAAAAAGAAAAAAGAAAAAAGCTTCCACAAGCAGTTTCACTGAAATGATGATAATAAATGATAATAAATGCTGATCTGTCCAGGCCCTTCCTTACACAATGGTTATTAATGACTGTTGGAGAAGCTCATGAGCTTCCCTTGGATATTAATGGGTAAGTACTGTAACTGAATTTGGAATAATGATGGTGTAATGTGCTTGGTTGAGTGGACTGAGTGAGTTTTGGACAAACTCTCATCCTCTATGCTCCTCTGGTTTGCTCAACAGAAATTTTAAGGTGATGTTTGTGGACATTTTTTTTGCATTTAGCGGTGTATGGGAAACATTATGTAAAATTGAAAACATGAAAAATTTCTATTTTTTTAAATTACTTTAAAATTACTTTACTTTAAAAATTAAAATTACTAAAATACTATTCGTGGAAATTTTAGCAAACTGACATCACCAACATAAATGCTTAAAAGTGTGCAGTCTGTGTTAACCTTTTAAACCTTTCCAATACATGTGAAAACACGTACATCACTCCACTGTCTCCTCCCTTCCATCCTATACTTTTCTTTCACTTTCACCCCTCTGTGCTAACCGCAGATAACCCCTACATCTTCTCCATGTGAGCAGTTGTGTTTCCCAACCCTGGCTCTCTTACACTCCAGCAGTGACCTCTCCCCGCCCTCACACTCCACGTCATCCAACAGGATCCTGACGCTGCTGTCCGCCTCCCCCAGCGCAGCCCTCTTCATCACTGCGAGTGCCATCTTGAAGCCGAGCTGTCGACACACTACAGTACCTGCCTTGGTGGTAAAGAGGTCATCGCACACTGTCCCCCACTCACCACGGATAAAGATCTCCACTCTACCTCGATCTGATAAACCATCAGCGCTTACCAGTCGCACTGTGCCGACCCGCAGCCTTCTTCTTCTCTTGTAACCTCGACCTCTTGCTCGAGGCCTCTTATACACCTGGTTACCCTCCCTAGTGCTTTCCAGCTTCTCTCCGAGCCACAGCCTCTCATGCTGTGATTTAGGCAGCGTTGTGTTCATAGGCGGTCTCTGGGGCTTGTATGCTGATGCCGTGGGATTCTGGCTCCAATATGGCGGCCGTGGTGTGGTCAAGGCTCCAGGACGCTTGGGGTAACGTGCAGAGGTCAGAGCTGTCTGGGGTTGTTTCAGGGATGTTGTGGATGGAGGAGCAGGAGGTTGTGGTGAGGTTAAAGGTTGGGGTGTGAGACGAGGCTGGTACTGAAGGGGTCTCCCATGTCTGCTGGTTGGAGGTGTGGTGATGATTGGGGTTTGAGCAATCCTAGAGACGGCTGAAGTCATGATGGTTGTGTGATAACCTGAGGGAGAGAGAGAATCACTCTCTTTATTTAAATATTTGTCGGTTATCAATGTGTTAAAGAGTATTTTTTGCAGTAATAGGTTAGTTTAAAATATGTTCGATATTTTGGAAAATATATATTTTCTTTCTTGCTGAGATTTAGATAACCCGATTGATACTACTCTCATATCTGTACGGTGAAGATGAAATTACTTCCGGCAGCTGGTTAGCTTAGTTTAGCTCAATCTACAGTCTGGAAAAAAGAGGGTAAACTTCCAAAGGTAACAAAATCTACCAGCTCTCTAACAGAGATGTAAAAGCATCCAAGAAATCATTGCATCCAGACAAGAAATAGATTGGCACGTAAAAATTTGTTTCTAGATTTTGGGTTTTGTACAAAGTAAACAAATTAGATAAAATTAGAGATATTGTGCTGGTAGCCAAATTGTGTTACCTTTGGACAAAGCCAGGATAGCTGTTTCCCTCTGTTTCCATTCTGTATGCTAAGCTAGGTTAACTGGATGCTCGCTCATTCAACAGACAGATATGAGAATATTCTCATCTCGCAAATTGTATTTCCCAAAATGTTGAACATATCTTTAACTAATACACCAAATTTGTAATTCGAGAAAGTTTTGCAAAGCTTAGATTTCACAATCCCATGTATAGCAATGTTGTCCTTGAAGATAGGCAAGGGAAGACATTAACACAGACACACAAAGATGAATGTCCAAACGGAAGCTGATGCAGAACCATTTATTCAAAATAAATAAATAATGCCAAAGTACCTGATTTAAATTAAAGTAGTGCAAATACCCAACACATAAATAAGCAACGCTGATCCTGCTGTAGTCTTTTGTACCAGCCAAAGGATAACATGCTAGCAGGAATTACAGTTGGGAAGGAAAGCTAATGCTAATTCCACTGTACCTGAGATTGACACAAGCTTGTGCAAAAGGCTCATCCTCACCCTCTACATCCGTACAGGCAAACTTGTCCTTAATTTGCTTTTGGTCAGTAAGCAGAACACGAGCAAAAGTTAAGATATTGGAACACTATTGTAATTTTAGTAGCATTAAATGGTGTCATTTCCAGTAATTTTACAGATTTATGTGGTTTCTCTTTGTGCAGAGATGTATGCAGAGTGATAAGAAGCATAAGTAAAATAACAAAATTGAATCAAAGCCTATTTGCTGTTTTACTGTAATTTGTTTATCTCTTCACTTTTTAACACCTGTTAATGATTCTTTTCTATTTAACCATATCTATATTAACCATGCATGAAAAACTAAATCTAAAATAACTGAGAGCTAGGTAGCTTATGTCATGTCTAACATAGCAGAGCATACAAGCTGCAGTGAAAGAGTTTTGGTCATTTCACCTATGCAGTTAAACTATTATATAGCTTTAAATATATTTATGTATATAAGATGTCAATTTCTATGTAATATATATATATATATATATATATATATATATATATATATATATATATATATATGTAATATTTTACAATACGTTTTGAAAAAGCCCAAATCTATATTTATAGCAAACCAACTTATAACTTATACTTAAATTAATTTATTTTTTTGTATGGTTTTATTTTTATATAATCATCATCCGGTTTTCTAATTTAAAAGTGATTTCATCAAAGAGGTGAGTTATATTAATTATCACAGGAAAGAAAATTGTACAGAATCTTTCTTTTGTAAATAAGCATGGAGAGTTTGGAAAAAGTTAATTGAACTATTAACATGTTAAAATGTAAAGCAAAAATAGAGCGCAGAAGAAGAAGCCACCTGGTTTGACACAGGTGGCTTCTCCCCGCACCAAGGTGTGAACTGGTCTACTGCTGGTTGTAAAGTTAGTCCTAACAGTTGACTTAGTAGCTGTGTGAATAGTGGACCTAGTGGTTGGGTAATCAGTAGAGCTGGCTTGGTTAACAGGTACACCAGTAGGCCTACCAGTGGGTGTGGTTGTAGCGGGAGTTGTTGCCATGGCCGTCTGGACAGTTGTTGGTACGGTTGTTGGTTTTAATGTTGTTTCTGAAGTTGTTTTTAATGTTGTTGCTTTTATAGTTGGTGTTGTTGTTGTTGGTGGTGGTGTTTTTCTCATGGTTTTTCTTGTCTGTAATGTTGTTTTTCTAGTTGTTGTTGTTGCTGATGGTAGTGGTGGTGTTTTTCTCGTTGTTTTTCTTGTTGTCTGTAATGTTGTTTTTCTTGTTGTTGCCGTTGTTGGTGGTGGTAGTGGTACTTTTCTTGTAGTTTTTCTTGTTGGCATTGGAGGTTTTATTATTACTATAGGTGATTTTCTTCTTGGTGGTGTTTTTGTTGTTGTTGTACTTTTTCTTGTGGTTGTCGTGGGTACAGGTGTGGTGGTTGGTTTCTTGTTGATTACAAACTCTGCAAACAGGAAAAGTGTTAAATAAAAACATTTCTACAGCATCAAAAAAAACTCTCTCCAGACTTCGATACATAAGTCCATATTACAGTATTTGACTACATGTTGCACATGAACAAAATAATGAGCGTTATATACATTTTATATTATTTTTTTAGCATTCAAAAGATAAAGCTGCAATAATAATAGTTTTGCGAAAGTGTGTGTAAATATGGGAAAACACACTGTGAAACCAGAAGTGGACCGAAAGATAACTAGTAAGTTTTCCCCTACCTTCTCTGGGATGGAAGTGAATCAGTTTTCCCTTTATCTTAACATGTGAAGGCTTGATGCTGCATTTTCCTGGCGGCGCTCGCCTGTGTGGTCATTAGGGAAAAAATCATCACACACATGCAACTGATTACATACTAAGTGATGTTAAGGGATTTTGGTGTATTCTGAGATTAGATATTCTACTAAAACAGCTAGAATGGTAAATTGGTCAATATGTCAGCTCATATTAGCTTATCAAGACATACGTATCTGCATAAAATGCGGCCCGTAAGCAACAAGAAAGATCTTGGTCACAGGTCTTTAATAACCAAGCTTAAGGAAGCATTATCAAAGATGCCTGTTTTATTGGCCCATATATAGTATATCTGATAAGGTCTAAAATATCTATATATTGTTTTTGGCCTCAAGAATCACATATCTGTCAGGCTGTAACTTTAACTTAAGCAAATATTTCACATTTGCCGTCATAAAACAAAAAAGGATGGTGAAAAACAGCATCCAGATCTTCTTTACCAAAGCAGGGGTAAAGTGTTTTGCAAAATGTGCAGTATTGTGGTCAAACATAAAAGGAAATGACTGACAAATGAGTGGCAGAAATGCACAGAGGAGGTCAGACGAGACAAATCACGATGACACAGGCTGTTGCATCACTAAGAGAGTCAACGTAACCTGCATGGTTAGGGTTAGGATGAGGGTGAAGGGACTGTTTCATGATTCAGCTGTGATTCTAAAGTTATAAAAATCACATCTATGTTTGCAGTTTGCCCCAAAACATCCCAACTTGGAGCAGAATTTTTTAGAAAAGAAAAAGAAAAAAAAAGGCCAGTGGAATCCTGGAGGGACTGCCTAATTAAGAAATCTCAGAGAAAACTTACTTATTATCATCATGGAATGTAATCAAACTGGTTCAAGCATTTTCATGACATGACAAGACATGTAATCTTATTTCTACTTGAGTATTAGGTATGTAATATTTACTTTAGTCAGGCTACATTTGCACAGCCCACAGTGGCCAGTGTTCCCATTACTTGTGACCATCATAGCAGCTTGATCTAATGTTTTTTTTGATGAAAGTATTTGTTGTTGAAGTGATGTGCTGTAATGGTTAGCTACCTGGAAGGGTCCACTATCTTGTAGATGACTCCTGCTCTGGCTGTGGCACTCGGAGCTCCTGTGGCTAAGAAATACAGTTCACCTAGACAGATGGACAGAGGAAAGGGAGAGTGAGGCAGACAGAGATAGGTGGAGAGCAAAAGACAAAGAGAAAGACTCGTAGACAAAACGGAGAGAAGGATTTTGGCAAGAAAGAAAGAGAGGGATGGTGAACAGCAGGGGGAAAGGAAGGAAGGGAGGGAGGCAGGGAGGGATATATTTGAAATGAGTATGGGTGACAGAAAGATCAAGGCAGCGGAGGAGAGAGGGAGAAAAATAGCAAAACAGGAAATGGGGAGGGAAGAAAGAGGAGATACATAATAAGTTACAAAACACAGTGTGTGCACAGAAAAGAAATTAGATTTGCTTGAACTTTTCAACTTAAATCTCCTCTGAGGCACTTTCAGAGAGAGGGAAGAAATGATTTAAGACCAGCAGCATGTGTGCAACACTCTCCTTAGTAAATCAGAAGTATCTTTAATTTAAACCAGATTTAACCCTCTACTGGGTCCTCTTGACACATTAGAAATGGGGGCAGTTTAGTATTAATTTAATATCATCAAGAATTCCACAAGTAAACAAATTACCCTTAAGGAAACAAACCCTTTAATCATAACTTTACATAATCCTAATTTAAACAAGAATGAACTGTCTCAAACATCAATGACATTTTTACTTTTAATTATGCAAAATAAATGTAGGTTACAATGACTGTTTCTTTGCATGTTGCTAGGTTCTCTCTTCCTTTCTACCACATCTAAATAAGCGATGTGATGCAATGATGGCAATACATGAGAAGTAAACACACACACACACAGTTATTACCTGCTTCATCCTCAGCAAAAGAGATTATGTATTTATAGTAACTGTTGATGAGTTTGGGGAATCTGCAGGTCTGGTCTCTCCCCATGCAGATCTCATTGTACTGCCATTCACCTGTGGTGAAATTCTCCTTCAGAGACATCAGACGCCTAAACAGAAACAAACGGCACACAAGCACAAATATACACATCTATCTCTATAAATATTATAACACATGCACATTTTACATGTAAATATAAAAATATGGCTTCACGAAAAAATTTAAGAGAATGTTTGGCTAGAAATTCACAATCAGAAGACATAGACAGAGCCATGTATTTTTTAACTAGGCAGCATATTGTGAAAATGTTGCACAAATTGGGTCTCTACCCTGGCTCTCTCCATTGATGGGCGGGAATTTGTCTAAAGAAAATGTCTAAACTTTAGATTTGAGAATAAAGCAGGAACACATACCCACTCATAAAATCCCCAAAAATGTAGAGTCCGTTGAGGTTGGGCATCTGGCAACCTCTGTAGATGTATCCTCCTGTCACCGATTTGCCCAGTTTGTGGGGGTAGGCAAAGATGGGCAAGATGTCATCTAGAACAACATGTCAGTTTACACTGTTTTTCACTACAATGAAATAACAATATTATAGCCAGTATGCAGAACCTCTGTGTGTTATAGTTTATGGACTCCAAAGTGAATCAAAGCAAGAAAGTGGCCTCACCTAGCGAGGAGTTTTGACAGAGTTTCCGATCGTAGCAGCTGAAGCCCTCTTTGGCCCTCCATCCATAGTTGCCACCTTTATACATGTATTGTCAAAGTTAGTGCAACTTCTCAGGGAAAGAGCCATTGTACCATCCTTTCTAAATTGAAGTGATTCACAATGCAGTAAATATAGTGTAAAAAACAAACAAAGAGAACTATTGTTTGGCTTGAAAAAGAAATGTAGCTTATGCTCCACCAGCTGTAATTAGATGTTTATTTCATGCCCTTTTTGGATTGCTACAAAACCAGATTCCATTCACCTTAATGGTTAGGGAGAAGACTTTGATGTCTGACTCACTGCCTGTGTGGTCTTTAAGAGAACAGTTTTACTGTATGTGACATGGGGATGAGTACACAATCACAGTCATCCAAGTTAGAGTGAACAATTTTTTGTGATAATAAATGTACAATTCATGGTAAAAAGAAAAAAATCTCTCTCCAATGTGAAGTCAAACTAAAATCATCATACCTTTAACAATGAGGTCCACCTCTTCATATTTGTTCTGGCCTACATCACCACAAAGCATCCTGCCTCTGCCTCGGCCTGTAGCGGGGTCACCACGGTCAATGGAGCAACGCCACATGTTGCGAACTCCATAGGCATAAACCTCTGCAAAGAAAGGATGAAAGACATTTACACGTTGACACAAATAGCGTGCATCCCTTGTAAGGCTGTATACAGAAAACAAAGGCATATAGTCCTGTTATGAACTGTGATTTGAATCCTTCATAGCATCAAGATGTGTTTTTGTTTTGTTTAGTGAGACATTCACTTTCATTTGCTGGGCTGTGTTTTCCTCAGTAAGAAGAGGCAGTCCCACTACAGTCACACATTATGTGAGCTCTTTAGACAAAAGCTAGAATAAAGTCTAGATTAATATTTACAATTCAGCTTAAATCTTCAATCCATCTTAAAAGTCTCGGGATTTACCGGGCAGTGCTTCCTTCTCTGCCAAAAACGGGTTGTCTGAGGGAATACTGTACGGGGTGCCATCATCATTGTTGTTGACATCAATACGCAGCACTTTGCCGAGGAGTGTTGACCTACACAAAAAAGAGAGTAGATGAGAGTGAGTGCTCTTTTAAGCCAGATAAATAAAAGATATTTTTTTAAATAACTTATGTTTCACCTTTCTTTAACTCCATAGTCCCCTCACACTGCTATCATCCTCTTAATATATTTACCGCAAAAAAACGTCATTGTCCTCTGCATTGAACTTCCCTGTTTTTTATTTTCCTTTTTTTCTCTTTTCCATCTTTGTTACTTCCCATAACTCTGCAAATCTCTGATATATTTTAAAATTTTCTGCAAATCATCCTTTCTCATACCTATGTCTTCCTCTAAATCCAGCATCCTGTCTTTGGTTACTGTTCCTACCTTCACCTTCATCTCTTAGTTTGTCCTTTTCCTCTTTCCTTACTATCCCTCTCTCCATCTTTTATTCCAATCTTAAATACACCGCTCCTACCCTCTCATTCATTTTGCACCTTTCTCCTCTGTCTGCCCTGGTCGCTCTCTCCTTATACACCTTTTCCACTTTTTCCAGTCCCACCTTACACTCACTCTCTCTCTCTCCTTGTCTCTCTCTCTCGCCTCCACATACCAGTGTGTGGCTGCCCGCAATGTGTAGTGTCAATATTAGACTTGGCAGGGTGTATCCTCCCTCATTCCCAGAACAGCTAATACAGCATGTCAACAAAACCCCTCTAGAAACGTCAAAAGAGAAAAACTCTCATTGTGCGGAGAATAGGTGTCAGCATCTCAGATAAGCCTTGCTAAAAGTTGCTCAAACTACAGTATTTTGTTAACCTACTGCTGATACTTAAAAATGTATTTTTATCAGAGGGTTTCCCCAGCCACAGCTCTGCACTTATTTTGGTCTGTTTTTGAGACAAACAATACCTTTAATGTTAAAGTTTAGCCTTAACCTCTCTATGAACTTAAATATAAAAAGGCTACTTTCATAAAGCTACAATATTATTTTAATTGTTTAAATTTTGTATCATAGTAGCATTTTACTTTGGTCTATAACCGATGTTCAAGTATTTGTCAGCTTAACTTTTCACAGTGAAAATATTGTGTATTACATTCTTATAATAATAATCTAATACTTGAACTTCACACCTTTTGTCCTTTGGCTGTAATTAGCATCTAAGCCACTCTGGGTTCATCACATGAGAATGAAGAATGAAATGTTGTAGTACATGTAGTACATAAACACGTGCAGCACTCAAAAATTGTGGTCTCATGTTAACATACACACTGACACACATTGCCTTAAGATACAGCTAGCTATTGAACAAATCAAATTAATTATAACATAAAGGTCATGTGGTTTGAGAGGTGAGTAATGCTTACCAACATGGTAAAAGGCACATAATGGCCTGCAGTCCCTTTAATAAAAGCTCTGCTCTTGACTTTCAAACTTACATCTCCCACCCAATAGTCATGTGGTTTATTCTTTTTATTTTCCATTGCTAAAAAGGGAACTACAGGTCATCTCCGCTGGCAACACATCTATGCATGTTGCCTTATGAATGAACATATGATATGAAGTGATACTCTATATTCAGCCTGACATTCCCCCACCATTACATAAATATTCTGTTAATGGAAGTCCTGTCACTCCTAATCATTGGACAGTTCATTCACACTGCTGCTGCAGTAATATTTGGTGGCGTGTTTACATTCAGCCCTGTTAATACAGTTACAGTGCTTTCCAAAAGTGTTCAATACTCCTTATTTCTAAGTATACTGGACATAACAGATATTTTCAATGAACCCAAGAATACGTACAGTGAATAAATTCTCTACAGGGTCTGACACGTGTTAAGGAAACTTGTTAATTTGTATGAGCAGGTTCCCAGCCGAGGAAGATCCTCAGTTTATATGAATTTTCATAAGTGGAAAATAACCAGTCTTCAAAAGGCGATCATTTATATTTTTCACTAAGTAACTTGAGAGTCTGCCCAGTGTAGACCTTTATCTCCTCTATAATTTTGATCCTTTTCATTACACTTAATTTAACTGGAATTTAATTAATGGGAACTCATTTTTGGCAGAACTGGCTGGTTCTGACTAGACTTTTGGCATTTAACTCAAGATCTCAACGTCAGCACTGCTATAGTGAACAAGTGAAAATTTTACATGATGAGCATCTGTATCATTTAAAATTTGAACAACTTCCAAGCGCAATCAAAAGTATGTGTTTATCTTCTATATTATTATAAATTACATATAAGGCTGACAGTGATTTTTCAAACAATTAGGACTCAAATTTTTCCTTTTTCAGGTTGGCTGTTGTGGCATGAAAACATTTAACAGTGTGCTACTTGATGTGAGGTGTTAGGAAATACTGAAGTCAACATAATCATGCCCCCTCAAATTTATTAATGTTAAAAAATATTCTTAGGGGGCTTAATTGATGTGACAGGCAAAGGTAAGACAGGTCTAGCTTGGAGTCATTAGCTGATCCTACAAGTATTCACTGACATTGCAGCTCCAGGGACACAACAGTTAGACTGATAAGATAGAGTCAGTAGCTCAGGCGTCAGGCTAGCAGATAACGGTGTTCTTTGGGAATCTGGCAAGGTTGAGTCTTACAAGGATGTTCACATGTACTCCACAGATTAGAGTTCAACTCCTGGATAGTAATAGATTCCAACATTGCAGTCTAAACATCTGATAGATGTGTTGTTCTAGTTTAAGGCCAGCTAAAGATGACCTAATAGGGAAACATACAGGAACTATGAGTAAAACAAAAAAATAAAAGGGACCAAAAGATGTTATCCTTCAGACTTGATGTTGGAATTTGATGTGTTCACATGTTGTGTGCTGGCACTGTATCTCCTCAGCCAGGCTCAATAAACCATGCTATGTTAAGTCTTCATCACACCTGAAGCTTGCTCACGATATTTCTTCAACAGTAAACTTATACTTACTTGTTCTGTGAGTTGCCAAACTTTCCAAATGGGTCCCCAGCTCGACCACCATCACCGATGAAGATGTACAGGTACTCGTCATGGCCAAATAGAAGCTGTCCTCCATTGTGATTGGATGCCGGCTCCACCACCTCAAGGATGGTTCTGAATCAAGACACACAAGGGGATGAATATACCGATTAAATATTCGTGCAAGTACAGACGTGCCACAAACACACACACACACACACTCACATATGAGACAAGATACAAAACATGCAAACTCCTTTACTGACATGCAAGTATTAGAACTTAGAAATATTCCATTGCAACTAAGTCTATCACTATCAATGTCACGATCCTGTCCTGAGGTGTTCTGTGTTATATTATTTTGGCCATGTCTGGGTTTTGATTTTGGTTTCTCTGTGTCTGGGTTTTGGTTTCATGTCTTAGTGTTACTCCTGGTCTGTGTACTTCTGTGTTGGTGGTTATTTTTGCCCCATGTCTGCTCTGTGTTCGGTTATTAGTTCAGTCTGTTCTCCCTGTTCCGTCTGTAGTCTGTCGGTATGATTAGGTTTTAGTCTGTTGTATGTTTCTCGTGTCAGTTGCCTGTGCCTCATGTTCAGTTCTGTTCATGTTTGGATCTGTGCCGGCCTAGTTCTTGTCGTATTATTATCTGGTGTTTGTTTCATGCTCGGTTTTTGTCTACCTGTCTAGTGTTATTGTAATCTCTGCCTGACAGTTGTTCGTTGTTTTATGATCATTCTGTGTTTAGTGTCCATTGCCTATGTTATGTTTGTTTCCCCAGTTGCCTCTCTGTCTGCATGTCAAGGTTATGTCTGTTCCCCCCCAGTTATGCCTCTGCATGCCTGTCACTCTGTTTTCTCCTGCTGTCTCTCTGCCTTGATTAGTCCCTCATGTCTTTCACCTGTGGATCCCCATCCCAGCTCGTTAATCCATGTGTATATATACTTGCTTGTTTCCTCAGTCTGTGTCTGGTCATTGTAGCGTGTATATGCGCTGTGGCATGTTGCAGTGTGTTGTTGTGTTTAGCCTGCCTTGCTCTTCATGTTATCCTGTTTCCCTTCTGTCTCGATTATCACCCTTTTGGATTTCTGTTGGACTACCTTGTTTAATTTGGACTCCACCAACCTTTCCAACTACACGCATCCTGGCAATCAAAAACATATTAAATAAATCTCTGTCTCTTTGTTTCTACTTTTGTTTCTCTGACTCCTGTCCTCACCTCTCAGAGGAATGGTCTAGTTGGTTGTCATCATGTGTTGACAATGTGAACTCGCTGATACGTATCCTCTCCTCCTTCTTGACAGACACAGAGTAGTACACATAGGCTTTTCTGACCGTGTTCCACCTATGCACAAAAATGAAGCAGAAGAATTATTATTAATGCCTCTGCGTAAGATAACTGATACTGTTATTATGAAAGTATGAACCTTGGGTGTAGGGCTATGCAGAGAAATCCCCTCTCATCTCCTGCCCACGGCGATGTGAGAACTGCACGGGTAAGGTTCAGGAAAGGACGGTCAATCCTGGAGCCATTGGCCAGATACACCCACACATAACCCAGCTGCTCCGCCACAAAGAATCGATGAGTGCCATCATCTGCGTGGATCATGGCCACAGGGTTTCGGAGCCCATTGGCAACCTCCTGCAAGCACAGCTCCAGACATCCTTTGGGATCCTCACGCACAAAGCCAAGGTTAGCATTTAGCTCTAGGGCAGAAAAGAGGATAAAAGAGATGAGAAAGGAAACCAGGAGTAAAAGCATACAATTAGTGGATCACACAAAAAGGAAAATGAGGTTTGAGGGGCAAGTTAAATTCAAATCTAAGTGTGGCTGAGACTTTATTAGGACAGCTTCCTTTCTCCAGGATCTCACACAGGCTCCACCCTCAATTGGACTCTATGGGTCCTACTTCCACCAATCACATGCATGCACTTGCCCACTGAAGTTTTATCGTGCACGAAGCCGACCAATAGGACATTGCTACCGATACGTGCGTGACGTATAACAAGCAGTGTCCCAACTGCCTCAGCATCCTTTTTTCTTCAGATGGCGAACTGCTCACTGAATTCACCACCTCCTCGGATGGAGTCGCTACTTCTATAAAATTATCTTTGCACCTGGGCGAGGTGACACATGTCCTGCCCGGATGAGTAGGAAGACGCCATTGTTTTACATGTGCTGCTTGTGTACACTACGGCAAGGCTTTTGAGAATGTGGAAACCATTTTTTGAGTCCTGGGGTAAGGCTAAGGGTTCGCCCTTTGGCCTTGTGTTCAGGAAGCCACTGTTTTAACATGTGCTGCTTGTGTACACTGTGGTGATGCTTGTGAATGTTAAACTGTTTATTAGAAACACATTACATTCTTAAAAGTGCTAATTCCCATCCAACAACCCCATCCCATTGAGCTAGCCGTATCGAATGCGCCGCTGCGCTCACCGACGCTAAGCTAATGGCTCACCCCGCGGCCCACGCCGCTCTCCCGGTCAGAACCGAGTGAGAGAGTGGGTGAGGCCTGGGCGTCCACTTCGCTAGCCTGACCGCCGAGTCCACGCGGCCATAATGATCCGCTTCCACAACGTGACAGCCCAGAAACAAGCTGTTCTTACCGTGGAAACTGGGCAATGCAGCAGTGTACTGTAACTCTGCATTCCCAGCATGCCCTGCCGACATCTCTTTCGCCAAGCGGTCACAGCGCAGCTAGGCTAGTCCGCTATAGCCTGAGAGAGGCAGCCAAAGTCAGGTCTCTCTCGGTATAGCGGGACAAAAGAGATCGCTTGCTGCTTCGTTTGGTTTTGATTCCTCCATGAGCGGCTCGTAGTGCCTGTTGCAGTAGGCGAAGCTGTCTACCTACCTCGGCGCTTCAGTAGGACTTGCTGCTTGTGTTGATGGCTCTAATATCTGCACCTTATGAGCACCTGGAGCAGTCCTCATTGAAAATGCCATCTCTTGAACAGCCCTGTGCCTTGCTCTCACCTCTGCTAAGAAGGTGAGTGAGCTGTGTGCCTGTCGGTTCAGCCCAGCTATATGCTGGTTCTTGGTGTCCACAGTGCAGCCATATTGAGACAACACACCTACTTTGTTCTTAAGAACATAAGGAGCATGTTCAGGTCCAGGGTGCAGGGGGGTGAGAGTGTATCTGTTGTGTCCATGTGTGCCATGCTAATGTCCTATGTAGAGCACACAGCCCCCATTCGATGCACTGGTCAGCTGTTCGTCTGTTTCAGTGATAATGCAGTCAGTAATTATTTGACTTTATTTTATCCCTTTTATTTTATTCTATTTTACTTATTTTATATTTATCTTAAACGTGTATTTTAGTCTTTTCAATGGTTTCTTGCTTTTATCTTGTATTGTTTTTGTATTATTGTCTTTTGGGTGTTATTGTCTTTACACTTGTTAAAGCACTTTGTAACTTGTTTTTGAAAAGTGCTCTACAAATAAAGATTATTATTATTATTATTAAAACCCTGTCCGAGGAGAGCCTGGCCAGCTGACTTTGTGAGTGAATCTCCCAAGCCTGTACATTGGCGGGAACAGACCCACCCTTAGTGGTGCGTGCACATTCCACTCGGAAGTGTGGAAGTGTCTACGATCCTTTTTCAGCGGGGTGTGTGTCAAAGAGATCTGCACAATGGCATCTTGTCCCTTACTGTGCCCGTTTGTTTGTTTCTATCTCTTGGATATGTCAGGATCTTGCTCGCAAGTGTGACCTAGGATCTGAAAAGTGAGGATCTGATGACTACTGGGTGTAGAGGGGGAACATACACTGGCAGTGCCTGACGTTCCAGTGAGAAGTCAGGGCAGTCCAGGTGTTAATGGTCAGGCCAAGCCCCTATCAGTCCAGCGACCTTCTCAGGGGTGTGCCACCATTCTGTCACTAGGTGATGTGGTGGTCGGGGCTTTGGCCAGCCTGTGGCCGACCGGGTTGGCGTGGTGGACTTTGGCTTGTCGCGGCTAGGGCGGACAGTCATTGGGCTCCACCCACTGTACCCATAGAGTCCAGTAGAGGGCGGTGTGAGCCTGTGTGAGATAGAACGAAGGTTACGATATGGTAACCCTAGTTACAGGGAAAGGTAAGACAGGTCTAGCACAGGCAGAGCCCTCTACCGATGAGCCCTGCCGCTCTGACGCTGTCTGCTGAAGAGGCAGTCGGATGCTGAGGCAGTAGGGACACTGCTATACGTCACGCACATATCGGTAGCGACGTCCTATTGGTCGGCTACGTGCACGATAAAATTTCAGTGATGGAGGAGGACCCATAGAGTCCAGTAGAGGGCACCGCCTGTGCTTATAGAACTGGGGTTACCATATCGTAACCTTCGTTTCTTGAGGTTAGAATCCTCAGCAAATACAATATAATACTACCAGAGTCTGGACAAAAAGAATAAACTTTTATCATGATAATGCCTCTCTCCACCCGGGACTTTTTCATTTTATTGGCTCGCTCTATCACTTAACTGCTGTTATTTCACTGTAAATATTGTCATGTGCTTTATGTATCAATCCAGGCAGTCACAATCAAATGTCCAGGATTTTTGCTAACTCTGCTTTAGTTCTTTGACATAATCTCTTTGCTGCAACCATGAGGGCAAATTCTGCTTATGTCCTTAAAATCATGCTTCTACCACATAGACAACATTAAATGCAGACTAGCAAGGAGTGGCAATGTCTGCTCATAAATCATAATTAGCCCTTCTTTGTAGCGCAAGTCTAGGTTCTTGCCAAAGGGAATTTAGTTTATGACCTGTTTTCTCAGTCTATTGCAACCTGTTTGTTCTTGTCAGTTGTTTATGTGAGTAGGAGCAATCAAATAAGTTGATCTTCAAAGTTTTTCCTCAACTCAATCTGAGATAAACTTATTTGAGTGTTCATTGCTGTGCGTGTGTGCCTGTTACCAAACATAAACACCTGGCCCACATATATATGCCATACCTGCATTTGTCAATACGTTAGGATAGCAGTATTGTTTGTCCTTCAGCTCCAGGAAGTCACAGAACCTTCTGCGATCGTCTTCTATCGTTGCAGTCAGATTTGCAAACTGCTGCGGGCTCCCCAAGTCTTCCAAGAGGAGACTGAGCGTGTACCGACACTGGTGCCAGTAGTTGTAGCAGTAATCGCCGCACAGTCCTGGCAGCATCCGCATGGGTGTGTTAGCATCTTCAGCATCATACAGGTGGGCGGCGTATGGAGAACACTCCTGCAAAGAGAAAGAGGATTTACTTTGACTAAAAATGAGAAGATTCTCTAATGATTAAAGTTACAAGAAGCCATTTTATTCAATCTGTGGTACTGTGTGTAGATGGATATTTCCAGTTTCATCTGTAGGCTATAGGTTTTCATCAGTGCCTATACTCTTTTAAGCCGATGTGTTTATCTCAGAGGTAAAGTTGAGCACATGTATGGATCACGTAAGTGTAGGGTTTGTGTGCATATTCCACCACAGATCCTCACCGCCTCACTATGACTGGTCAGAACTGGGTTATATTCAGGCTGTCTGGGTGCTGTCTGATATAAATGGATCCCAGGAAGGTCCAGTCAGTTATTAAGTCACAACCACACTGTCCACACCCAGAATGGTGAGCTGCAGGCACAGCGAGGCACAAACACCCAAACCATCATGTGGTTAACTGGTACTATGTCACTCAGTGCCAGATCAGCCTAACCGATCATCACCAGGAAGCAGAGCCCAAAGCACAGTGGCAGCAATAATGATGGTAAAAATGAGACTTTAATCTACTGCAGAATATAGCGTGACATGCATTTCTCTTGTAGAGGATAATTTGTGACATGAGTACACTTTTCCAAAGAATGTGTGTGTGTGCATTTAGGCAACAACAAAATTAACTGGCAAAAAAGTTTTAATTTTAGCACACAAGAACTTACTATTTTCAGTTGTCCACATAGCAGTCATAGGCCTTGAAACCAAATGGGCTGTTGTCTTGTTGCTCTCATATTCCAAAGAATGTAAAGTTTCTGTTGTATTGTGTCAGTCTTACGCTGACCCTCAGTAGTACGAATGGAGATTAGTGCTATTGTTCAAAATAACTTTGTAAGTGTTGGATTTAGTCTCAAAAGCACTTTAAAAATAATGTAATGTAACTGTGAACAAAAGTTGTGTTTCTTGTAAATTTGATGCTTTCAGTTGACAAAATGTCAAAAATGTGAGTTACATCATCGTGTTTACATGCAATTACATCTCCATACTAATTTTTTTATGAATTTCCAATTTTCTAAATATGCCTGTGTACAGACTTACTCATGATGGCCCCATACTGAATACAATAGCATATACATCATTTTCACATGATATTATACTGTATAACAGATAAAATTCCTCAAAAATGTTGAGTTTTGATCTTCCCATATCATCCCAATGACACAATATTGAGAAGAAAGCCTGCTGGAACAACAAGACCCTTGAAACCTTGTGTAGTTTCAGCTATTTTCTTGGGGATACATGAAATAATTAATTGAATACGTATTTGGTGTGGCACTGTAAAAACCCATTGTTTAAGCACTTGCATTTGTGGCTTTGTTTGATTTTGTCCTCACCCAAGTTCTGCAGCTGTTGCAACCGTAACCAAAATGAATAAACAATAAACAAATAAATCCTTATTGACCAAAAAAGAGACAGAGAAGCTGATTGTAACAGAGAATATTTGTTAAATGACATAAGTACATTGCTGGACAGTAATCAGAGCTTTCCAGTGAAACATCTTTACAGGGCAAAACTAAAGCTGTGTTCAGTGTGAGCTACAGGTTCTGTTAATCAAAGCAGTTTCTGGCATGTGGAGCAGATGGAAACTTGATTTGGATTTATACGCTTCCTACAGTTAGATTTTTCTTCTTTACTATAGACACTGTATTTAAAGCAAGAGTCTTGCATCCATTTCACATAGGTGTCTAAAAATGGAATATATGTAGATAAAATAAAGAGCACAGAGTGCTTAGTTATTCATTGTCTAGCCATCACTGGTCTACAGTCTCTTTACGTCTCCTGTTTGACGCACTGAAATTGAAAAACCATTGTTTTGAGACGGTCTTATTTTGGCTCCTACCATCACAGGGTAGGATAAACGCATGCAACTACTAACAGCTGTTCCCTAACAATGCAGCCACTTCAAACTACTATAATTTGGTGTTTACGCTGTACTGTTTAGAATAGACTGACATTTTCAGATTTCTTATTTTCAAAACATAAGATTTAGCAAAGCATTGTACACACTGTAAATGTGGCAAACTGCAAATTGCAGATAGCTTCCACTTAGATGATCCTGTAACTCAAAGCCTCTTGAACTGTGACAAATTAAACAGAAGAAGGACACTTTCAATGTCATATGGATATATATAACCTACTCTCTGTCTCTAATAGGTCTTGTCTACTTTATCTGGTTTGATAAGAGAGTGTTTCAGATTGGTCATAAAGTGTCTCTGATTGGTCTGCTACAACTGTGTGCTGTGTTTGCCTCTTGTGTAACAATCTTTTGATATGTTCAGGTAAATGTCTGTTTCATTTGTAAATTGAAAGGTTTTCTAATCTGTTTTCTGCGGATACTTTCCATTTCTCCTGGTCACTCTGTACAGTCTGATGTGTGAACCAGAAAAGGTCGCAGTTGCTCATGTTAGTGCAGGACCATGGCAGGCTGCCATTGTTCTCCTGTTCGCACCCTGGCACTTTCTCCCACTTGCAGGTCAGGCACACCTGTCGAAGTAGAGTTTTTGCTTTTCCTGCTTTGCTCTCACTTGTCTGCATACTTGGACAGTTCCCTCTGGAGCAAGCAGTGAAGTTGAGGATGGCAGTTTTCCTTTTGTTGCCAGCAACTGTGCTGGTGATAATCCTACACCATCCAGTGGTGTGTTGCGATACTCCAACTGTGAATTGTAGGGCTGCCATTATTACACTTTTTAAAGTAGATTTTGAAGAATCTGTACTGTTTGACCATTCAACTGTGTGTGACCGGGACTGTGTGTGGTGTGCCTGAATTCCCAGCTTTCTGCAAAGTCTTTGAACAACACTAGCATACCGAGGATCATTATCTGAGATGGCAACATTTACATTTACATTTACTCATTTGGCAGACGCTTTTATCCAAAGCAACTTACATTTGAGGAACAACATACAAGCATCAACAGAGCATCAAATACAGATCTACAACTGACAATACATACTAGTAAGAGCAGCAATAAATACTAGTAAGAGCTCATAGTACATATCACAAAGGAATGAGGAATCAGGAATGCCATGTCCTGCAAACATCCTTTCATTGCAGCTGTGGCACTGCTACTGGCTTTTAAAGTAAATAAAATACTCTGCTATGATTAATATTTTACTGACACGTCCTCTACGCAGGAGGATTCAGGTTTCTTTGCACTTAACAATTCTTAAGTGTGACTCAGAGATTTTGTTAAAGTTCCCCTCTAGACATGTTTTAAAGTAAATAAAATACTCTGCTATGATTAATATTTTACTGACACGTCCTCTACGCTGGAGGATTCAGGTTTCTTTGCCAGAAGTGTGTCTGATTTTGTCCCAGTAATGTCCAATTTCTTTTGTCCCCTTAATGTAATGTCTTTCAGTAGATTTCAGGGTCCTCGGCTGTTGCTTTTCTTAACTGAGGTGTAATGTCCACCTCTATTTCTTTCTCCAGCAAGTATCCTTCCTGCTCAAATGCGTCCGCAATATGAAGTTCCTTGCCTGGCCAATAGGGGACTTTATCTGGGGCTGTATCTTCAAAAGAGCATCCTCTGCTGCCTCATAGAAGACTGGTGTAAAGGTTATTTAAAGACGCTCTCCAGCTGTGTCCCATTCAACATGAATGTCAACAAGAGTGTCTTTTCCAGTATGTGTATCAGGATGTCTGTTGGTTATCTCTGTACCGTATGATGAAAACTGATGGTATGATGCCTACGTGATTGTGCTGCAAAGTAATTTCCCTCTGGCATAAATGAAATCCCAAATCTGGGAGCGTTAAAGGTGCACTGTAGTTCCTCAACTACTCTTTCCCTGAGTGCTACTGGAATCCTCCTAGGAGCATGTGAAAGTAAGGTCAATCTGTATATGGCGCTGACCAGGTAAGCAACCTAGGTCATAAAAGACGTCATCGTAGTCTTTCAGAATGTGCTTCTACTTTCCACCATGCATTCTCTTTACTGAGCTTAGCCACCTACCACATTTTCACTTAGGGATGTACTCACTTTTGTTGACAGTGGTTTAGACAATAATGGCTGTGTTATTTTGAGGGGACAGCAAATTTACACTGTTATACAAGTGCTCACTACTTTATACTATGGCAAAGTCTCATTTCTTCAGTGCTGTCACATGAAAAGATATAATCAAATATTTACATAAATGGGAGGGGTGTACTAACGTTTGTAATATACTGTAGCTGGAACATCTTGTTGTGTGATTTCAAAGTGAATGTTGTGTTTTTGGTGCCTCACATATTAGTGCTCTCTTGCCCAGTGCAGTGATTCTTATGGCCAAAGAAAGCAATGAGTTTACTTTTTCTCGCCCTGAGCCTGCTTCTCACATCGAGTGCATTAAATTTTTTAACTGACATTACAGTCTGCGCCTGTGTCCAGTTTAAAAATTAAATTTAAAAAAACGTTTTTACTTATTCTCAAGCTTTCAGTCCAATTTTTCTTCCTCAGATTCTGTCTCTGCAGACGCCATCATCCTGATGAAGCACAGTCACGTACCACTTTGACTGTGCCGATGTCATTTTCACTCCCACTTTTGCCCATTTTCTTTCCATGTTAGTCCGGCCGACCCTGTGATCTACACATGTTGGCAAAATGATTTTTCTTGTGGCATGTTTGGCCAATTGCAAGACATTTTTTTTGTCCAGTGTTTGAAGCCACATCCAGAGATTTGTTGTGGTATTGTGCATTCATGTGCTGTTAGGAAATTTGAACATCTGCACATTTCTTCTGTTGTCAGAGCAAAGAACAGTGGTTGATTTTTTTAAACTGAGAGAGCAGTCTAAACCATGCAGAAACCCTGCTGGGGTACTTAAAAGTGCTTATTAAAAATGCAACAGGGGAAACAATTAATTCAGTTTCTCTGCTGTTCTGTTAAGTGCATACTAAATGGTTTTGAAGTCTGGGTTTTGTTGGATTTTATTTTAATTTTTGAATATACTCCTATGAAAAAAGCATAGAAAGGCTGAGCAATAACATTATTCTAATACAGCTGCACAAAAAATTTATCTTTTCAAAGGAAGTCTAAATCTGTCTGACTGTCTTTATGGAGTTTATTGATTGTTTTTCTGCTTCATTATATCTTTATCTGTTTTCATTGGTTTTCCTCCTCCTCACTCTCACACTCTCTTGCAGGAACTTGATATATCCTGTACCCCTGGCCAGAGGAGGAAATGGCTGTTTGTTTGGTTAGTTAAGCTTGGGGATGATGACAATCTCCCCTTCTGTCTCCCTGACACACACACACGCATACACTTAATCATTTTCCCTTCTGTCTGTCTCTCTCTCCATCTGTCTGTCTGTCTGTCAGTCGGTCTCTCTCTCGCGCTTCACTGTCTCATTGATATCAGCGCCAGGAGGCTCCTGCAGTGCGACTGGAACAGAGGACCTCAGTGTGGTGGGTTTACCCAGGATAAGTACCCTGGCAGTAGCGTAACTTGACCACCTTCAGAGAGTCTTTTACCTCAAACCCTAGACCTGGGAGCTTCTTTAATAGCTCCAAAGAAGATTTTTTTTAAATCCAAACAAAGTGTTTATGAAAACATGAAAATGTATAACTCAAAGAATGAACAGCCACACAGCTCAGTGCTGTAGTCCACTGTATTTGACTAACTGTTGAAATGCTTGAAACCAAAATACTTTTGTTTACGTTTAAGATAGCTTTTAAGGTAATTGTGCTCATTTAAGAAATGAATAAATTGTATGCCTGCATAATAACGGTTTCACTTCAAACCCCACTCTAAGCTTTCCATATTTACATTATTCTGAACTCCGGCTACATCTTACTCTAACTAGACTGCAAGTCATACGTGCACAGCAGCGCTGTTATTAAACTCAAGACACGGCCTTCTTTCAGCCTGCGCAGTAAGAACCATAGGCTATAATTACCACAATGATAGAAACCTATATTTTACGAGTCAGATGATTTGTCACTTTCTTAACATAGTAGATGTATTAAACTGCCAGGAAGATTTGCCATTTATTTTTTTCCCCTTTGTTTTGGCAAAGGGGAAAAAAGTGTTATTCATGGGACAGCCCAGAGCCCATTTGTTTTGGCTTGCGCAGAATGAAGATTTTATCTTAAATGGGCCAGGCCAAATTTGTGCTGCATTATCATACATTTTGCGCTCACGATCTGCACGTAGTCTGAGCTGCAAAGTGAGCACCTAATTATGCAATTAGTATGTGGTACTTCAAGGCTCATTCTGCCAGTGAAGGAGAGGTGGGAGTTTGGTTCTGGGATCTGTCTGAGATTAGCAACCTTATAAAAGAAACCTAAACGTAGTAATACTGAAACAGAAATACTTTAAATGAAAGAACTTTTCCAAACCTTAACAAAGAGTGCAATCCCGTTCTAAGGAAATTGCAGTATTTATGAGCATTATTAACTATCTCAGTAACATTTAACTTATTTTTGTCAGGCTAATGCAGTGAGTCATTGCTTTTAAAAGGACTGCAACCATCATATATGTAAGAATATGATTTTTGTAACTGCTCACTTTTTATTTCTAATATTTTTGTGTTTTTCAATCACAATGCTTTAATTGAGATTTCTATAGGATTCGGGCTAATTCAATTTTACCATCCACAACTTAGGGTAGGACAGAGAGTGCTACTACTCTCGATAGCTAATGTCCAAAACAGTCTTCCAAATCTTTTGACAATGTAGTTAAACCTTTAAATGTATTTTATGGGATTACCAAAAAGGAAAAAGTACCGTAAATGTGCTGATAAATTGTGTTGCAATCTTTTCTCATGCAGTCATTCTGCTTCAAGGTCAGTGCTCAGCTAACTCACGCCTATGCCTGTGTCTCATATGGAATCTGGAAGAGATGAAGCATGGTTTACTCTTTGTGGATTACATGAGAAAGTGTATGCAAAACCATAGTTTGACCATTTCAAGGCAATAATTTGGTGTGCTGAGACATTTTATTATTGCATATGTGCCACTAAGTCAAGCATTCACTTTAAAAGTTTGGCTCTAAGGTATTTCTCTGGATTTAGTTGTAATGCTCAGATTGAGCATTTTGTGTTCTTTATTCCAAAGGAGAAGTGGAATGTTTCCTTTATTGCACTCCACTATTTGTCTTGTTTTGTCTAACCACATGTTTCCCAAACTTAGGGTCAGGACCCAAAATGGACAATCGCAGGCCCATTTTTATTGGGTCGCCAGAGTAAAATTCTTAACAATGTTACGATATGTAAATATGTGAATGAGCTCAGATGCTGTGTGAGGTTTTCTCTCTCTCTCTCTTCTCCCTAACCTGATCATCTGTCCACATTCATATATAATTTTTATATCTGAGATCTCACAGTCGATCCTATGTTGTCTAAACTAAAGTAAAAGTACGAGTTTATAGATGCTTCAATGTTTAATATGTGGGGAAGTGCTCAGTAATGAGGTTTTTAAAATGAATAAATTGGACAGGTATCTCCAAACTAAACATTTGCTGTTTCTGGGAAAGTCCAAACTTTTTTTTTATTTGGAAAGAAGAATCCTTCAAGATGTGTTGATTCAGTTTGGCACGACATACTTTTGTGAATCTGGCTTTCCCGACTGTAGTATACTGGAAAAACCAATTCAGAAACAGACTAAATGCACAGCATGACCTCTGAATGGCTGTTTCAAAAACTGAGCCCAGAGTAAAGATCAGCTGGTTAAAAACTTCAGTCAGCCACATACTTCTCATTAAAATCAGATCATGTCAGAAGACATGTTGGTGATGATAGGAGTGGATAAGAAAATGAGAGTAGAGAAAGGGGTGAGACACAGAAATAAGAATAAACCATTGTTGTTTTTGTTTACTTTAATAAGAAAATAAACATATTTTACATACATGGTTTGTTTTGCCCTTTATCCGCAGTGTGCTTTGTAGATCCATTTATTTGTAAATTTGGGTCCCAGGGAGACACCAGATTTCTCTTTTGGATCTTGAGCTGAAAAAGTTTGGGAACCAAACACTTGCACTGTAGTTAAGACTGCAGCTTAGCTCTCCAAGCATGAGTAACTGATATCTAACAAATGTCAACAACTCCATGTAGCCATTAAGCCACATGTTTTGTTGGTTACTGTACTTTGTTGAGATTAGATTCTCGTTGACAAACCACACCACACTTTCCTTTGCAGCGAGACAGAAACTGGTATATTCACACTCTGGCTTTTTGTGTGGTTGTTTAGTGTATGCTGAAATATGTCATTATTATTACCTGACAAAACAAACCAAAGGTACACATTTGAATAAACTGCTCAAAATATACACACTGTGCTCATCTTTAAAAACATCTTGGTGTACTACACTGGAGTCCAAAACCAGGTTACGGAGTCAGGACTGCAAACATCCGCAATCAGCCAAATTTACACCTTGCGAGACATATTTAGGTTCACAAAATCTGGGACTGTATGGTCATTACAACAAATAGTGGAAAATGTTCATGTGGAATCCACAGTGACAATGACTGTATGCTTCACGTTTCTTTACTTTAGCGGGTGACAGGTGTATGTTTTCAGTGCAGCAGTTTCAGGTTGCCACTTATCTTTATAAAATCAGACATAGACACATAATCAAATGCAATTAATAACATATTTAACATAATTATTAGAAACATTAATTGTTTCTCTTACCTGGCAGAGGATGCTGCGTATGTACCTGCCGCAGGACATGTAACCTGAATGGTCAAAGTTTTCCATGATTGTGTGAAACTTGACTGATATCTCCTCATCTTTTTCCAGATCACAGCATCCGAACTTGGAATACTCCTTACAGAAGACCAGTGGCTGCCGGGGCTCAAACGGGGGCTTGTAGTCCAAACACTGGGGGTGACCCCACCCCTGCCAGGCATGGAGGAGCAACAGCAGTACGGGGAGAAGGAGGTGAGGGAGGAAGGCATGGTGCAAATTACAGGTCTGTAGCGTCATGGTGCGAAGATGATTTCTTTCAGTTCTGGATAGTTTGGCTCTTCTGGACTCAATGCTGCAGTAAACCAAAGCAGCTTGTTTGTGATACTTTACTATAATGTGTGAGAAGAGGGAAGCCTTCGTTTAAAGACAATGCACATGTTACATCTCCACCAGCCTTTGTCAAGCACAGGTGTGAGACTCAAAGTTAGCTTTTCTGAAAAAGTTTGGTGAATTGGATGTCCTCATTTAATGTCCTGGACTCTGCAGTTTCAGGCAACAGAGTGTGTGTTTGTGTGCTGCAGGGTGAATGTGCGTGTCAAACACACTGACCCAACATCACACCTGCCTGCAAGTTGGCCGGAGACTCATCGTGCTTACATGGCAAGCTGCCCTTGTGATTGTGTGTAAATAAGGTAAGATAAGGTCAGCCTGATCCAGATCCAGTGGATTCTTTTGATGGTTAGGAGATGTCCCGGTGGTGTGCGGAGGTTGGAGTAGCTACAAAAATGTGTGGATCAAAACGCAAGTTCTTGAAAGAGAGAACGCTTACACATGACACTTCTTCTTGGAGCCTCAAAAAAAGCACTGCTAAGAAGTAATCCAGCTTCTTAGAAAGAGGGATGAAATTCAGAAAGCGTTTGATAATTTATAGTCGCACCTTCCGTCAAAGTTTTTGCAAAATATTTACTTCCAGCTTGATGTCACTTGGAGATTCTCGCCGCGTTTGCTCTGGACATGTGTTCACTTGCTGCAGCGGACAGAAGCCGTACATACAGACAGAAGGAGAGTGTGGGAGAGAGGGGTTCTTTCATTCAGACACAGCCACGCTGCAGCCTTAGCTTAGATCCCTCCCTCCTCGCTTCTTTCCTCCTCCTCTCTCCTGCTCTCTTCTTTCATTTGCTCTTTCACTCTCCTGCAAAGACACATGCATTCCTTTCCTTAGCATGTGGTCCACATTGCCCTGAACTCGCAACTTTCCACCTCTCCTCCCTCCAGGGTCTCCCCCTCTTCAGCATTCCCAGACCTCCTCTCTGTCTCTACCACTTCCAGACAGACTCACTCACACTGGTGTGTGTGTGTGTGTGTGTGTGTGTGTGTCGTCAGAAGAATGAAGACGAAGACGTGTGCTGGAAGTAGAGACCAATGGATTCTCCAGGCACAATTCCAAATTCAAGTCTTATGCTGAATTGCAGAACCGCCAACATTTGTATCTAAGTTTTCTTATTACCTATTAGAGCGGCTATATTTAACACTGGATCACATGACTACTTGTAAAAGTTGGCGCTCGTACTGATGACTTATCACCTGACTCATCAGTTCCCTTCACCTCTACAGAGCATTTCAGCGTCTTACAAGCTCATTTTAATAGTTTGGCCAGCAACTTTACTGTCTCGGTCCCTTTTCACTTCTCTCACGGTGTCTCTTTTGGACGCAGCAGGCGGCTGTTTTCAGCAAAGAAAAAGCTCTAAAAACCCAATGTGAGACTGGCAGACTAGCTGGTGAACTTAATGGAACATTTAGCTTCTATACTTCCCCTAGGAGTTGGTTGAGACCACAACAGAGCCAAACCTGAGTGAATATTGAACTTACATTTGACTAGTGGCCGGAAACACTACACAAAAATGTGTCTTCATTTTGCTCCTGGTCTGCTTGGTAGAGAACTGGCACAACAGTCTGCCGCATCTAGTTGAAAGATGTTAGTATGTCAATTTTCTGTTTCAGCTTATTTTCATTGCCCCCTAAATAACTTAAGTTTTTTTTAAAAGCATAGCAAATATTTTAAGAGATACAGCATCAATATAGGCCATTTGGTTCTCCAGTTCATTGGATTTGATTATTGAGGTAAACTGTGTTTTGTATTGACTGCAGATTCTGCTTTTTTGAAACTATACAGTATGTGAATGCAAATTGTATTCATAACTTATTAAAAAAAGAACCGATTTAACTGGACAATAACCTTTTTGTTTTCAAAATGCTGGTGAAATGTCACAGTTGAGGATACTGTAGACCAAAGGATGAGCAGCGTGGGTATGTGCATGTAGTTTGTGTAGTGTGTGTGTGTGTGTGTGTGTGTGTGTGTGTGTGTGTTAGTGCAAAAACATACCGCAACCATCTGTGTCTCATTATTGCCCAGCTACCTTTCAGTTCAGAGAGTGACTCCCATCTGGGTGACTGTCTGTCAGGCACTCTGCACTCTCATATAGAAACATAATCTACAGCCAGACGCCCCTACATCATATAGATGAATGGGCACTTTATCATGTTATGCAACTTCATGATTGATAGATTCACTTAAGAAATTGTTGATAAATGGCATATTTTTCATAAATATTACATATATCTCTCTACATTGAACAAATAGTTCTGTATATTAGTCAGCTAAAGCTTTATTTGTTAAAGCTTTCATTACATTCCTCAATGGAGAGGCATCCTTTTTAGGTTGGGATACACATACACCAAAAACACCAGGTCAGTTATAGTTTTCTCTTTATAATGGATTCCCTTTGTTTTTTTTAGCAATTTTTGGTGCTATAATAACTGCAATATGCAGTACTAAAGTCTGCATCAAAAACATGTTTGTTTCTTCAGTCAGTGCCATTGACCAGACACTGATATAGATCTGGAGTTGAATCCTGGGCGCTGCATAGCAGCTGCCCACTGCGGCCTTGAGGGATGGGTTAAATGCAGAGAATGAATTTTGCTACATATATGTTTATGTGACAATAAAGTACCTTTCTCTCTTTTCATGAACACCCCAGTACGCAAGTATGTAACAACAAAGAAAAATCACATGTGGTATCTCAGGACATTATCTCTCTGGTTTGGGATATCTGTATACTGATATAACTTTTGAACAAGTCAGATGAGTATTTGTTGTTTTGTTGTCTGTCTTTCATTTTCTAAAATCTTACATCTTGTCAGAGCTTTACATGTCTGTTTGCAACAGAAAACAAAAGTCTGTGAAGCCATGAGGAGATCAGATCTGCTAAGACATGATCAGTCTTGTTCCACGTAGCAGCTATAAAATATTTTCTGCAGACAGTGTTTATCCTCAGCTTATAAAATGTGCTAATCTTTGGAAAAGAGTCAGTGAGTCATTCTTTACTGGAAGAGACACACTCACACAAACACCCCCCCACACACACTGTGCTATCAAGGCAACCAAGCACCCTGACTCTCAGGCTGTGTCTGTATCTTTGTTTTACTTTCTGACACACACACACTGTAAGTGAGCAGTTGCTGCTGCAAATCTTGTGGTCATTCTCTGGAAATGAATTCACCTCAAGGACAGTTGGTTATATACATGCACTCATGCGTACACAATTTTTTTTCAGGATGAAAGAAATTCTTTAATTATGTTTTTGTGTGTTTATGTTTATGCATGTACGATATGTGTGTGTATATGTGAGGGAGGCATGATAATATTTCAGAGCATATTTTTTCATACATTTTACCCCAGTGAATGACAAGACCACCCCTATAGTTAATATCTAACGATGTTGTGAAACCAATTACCTGTTACTGTACGTTCAACTTCTTCCATTTTTTTCAACTGCAA
Organism: Micropterus dolomieu; assembly: GCF_021292245.1. Classification (NCBI taxonomy): domain Eukaryota; kingdom Metazoa; phylum Chordata; class Actinopteri; order Centrarchiformes; family Centrarchidae; genus Micropterus; species Micropterus dolomieu. The sequence goes on along the minus strand of NC_060166.1, from coordinate 20,186,383 downwards.
CATTTTTTAATTATTCATCCCTATAATGTCTGTGCATAGTAACTACATAATGGTTGAGGTTAGAGAAAGATCCTTGCAAACATGAATTGTTGTTTCTTAGAAGGGATACAAAGATTGCAAACTTCGGTCTCCTGCATGAAAGTTCTTTGAACACCCATGTTTTTCATCCTGCTACTTAAAGGACACGCACTAATTTCTGCACTTAAACTGCACGTTGGCGTCAGTCATAAATTGTATGCTGCAGAATTGTCAGATATGAATGTAATTCCTCAGAAGACTTGAATGGTCAGACATTTGCAACACAAGTCCTTTGCCACTATGTGCTGTTGAATTTGGCAGTACAAGCTAGTAATACATTGTGAGTGTAAAAATGTCATGAGGTCAGATTTATGTACAAATCTGACCAGCTTAACGCCCAGTGTTTGCTAGTGCACTGACTTCACTTGCCTCTCAGCAGATTTAACTGTTAAGGTCAGAGTGACCTGCTAAGGTAAAACTAAAGTACCAGTTTGCCAAGAAAAACTGAGACTGAGAGAGCCAAGTTTACATCATTATTTCTCTCTGCCCTTCTCACACCATATATAGACAAATTTGTGCCTGACTGGTACAGCTATTCAGCAAAAACACTGTATGGTGTGTGTGTGTGTGTGTGTCTGTGTGTGTGTGTCAGTGAACAACTGAAAGAAAGACATCTGAAGGGGCAAAGATCTCATGTAACAGGCCTTTTGTCCTAAAAAAAAAATGGTTACAAATGCAGATTATAAATATATTTGATGCAAATGTAATAACTGTGATTGTACATATTATTGGTCAATAATTAATTTACTAATTTAACAGAATCTGCATTCATCATAGAACTTATTTCTCTAACTGCTTTTCTTTTGGCTTCAAAGTAGTATTGTAAATTATAATCTACATCTTAATTCTGGTAAATGGCTTCTGAGTAACATCTTGTTTATTTCACAGTTGAGTCTGTTTGTCTGCAGCCCTGATCTCAGGACTAAGCAGTAATACATGTCAGATCATTTTACCGCAACAGTCTGGTTCTTGAAACTGTTGCTTCATCCTTCATTGTCTGTGTTTATCATTAATTTATCACTTTCTCCTTCCCTTTCCTGGCCTGGGCCACATGCTAGACTAAATATACTGCCAAATAGGCCATTCATCACTTTTTTTGTCACTAGTTTTGAATTTTCTTTCCAGCAGAATAAGTGCCCTGTTTTTTCTTCAAGATCTGTGCCTTTGCAACTTTGAATTTATACGGCCGAAGATTTATTTTATTGGCAAGAGATGTCAGTGTTTTACAGTGATTGCCTTAGATTCTGTATGACGTGTGATCCTCTCCTCAAGGCCATCAGCGAAGGGATATCTATTGTTTGTAGAAACATTTGTTGGTGTTCTCTTTCCCTCTCCCAAGTCAGTTACGGTAACCACTCAACAACCTTCCATATTTATCCATGTTACTGAACATTTTCAGTAAACAAACACAGTCTTATCCATGGTCAATAATAAAATTAAATACCAAAACAGGAAAACATAATAAAATACTTTGAAAATAGAACCAAACGAAAGGTTTGACTTGTAGAGGCGCTGTTACCTTCATGGTACCTTTCAATGTTAGGACAAAAAGTATCAATCAGTGTTAAATAATATGGGAGATCCTATGTGTGTGTGTGTGTAGGACAGTTTTGTCTACGTGTGTATGTGTGTGTGTGTGTATAGGACAGTTCTGTCTACGTGTGTGTGTGTGTGTGTGTGTGTGTGTGTGTGTGTGTGTGTGTGTGTGTGTGTGTGTGTGTGTGTGCGCATGAATTCATTCATCTGTTTGTGTTTGAGGATCTCTCATTTCCCCAAAGACTGCCATGCCTGGCAGGAATACAGATGGAGTGTTTGGGATAGCCGGAAGTGCTAACATCTAAAACATGAACACACACACACACACACACACACAAGTATTACTCGCTTATACAATGCCTTGTGAAGCTCACATGCCAAAAAGAAAATCAAGAAGAAATAACACACAAAGGAATATTTTGTCTATTATGTCATGATTCTGCCTGTCTGCCCTATGTCAGTTTATTTACCTCTGCCTGTTTTGTTGTTTGATGTCAGTCTATTCTGTGATCCTGGTTTCTGACACATTAGGTGTACCCAGAACTGTTTATTGTCATTAGTCTTTGCCATTCTGACGAAGAAATGAGCAGAGAAAAAAATGGAGAAAGTGAGAGAAATAATGAATGACAGTGGAGAGGAGAGGATGAAAGACCTCTTATCCACCACAGCTTCTGTCTCTGAAGTACTCTATGTTATGATTCATCTATCAGAGTATTCGGAATCCCACCAGTCCATATCATAATGGTTTTGGAGCTCCAATAAACTGATATCAAGAAGCACTTTAGATGTAACAGTCCATTAAAATAAAATGAAAATGTTATGATCCACATGTGAAGATCACATCATCAGTTTTGGTATTATTCAATGTAACATGTACATTTTATGTTAGTTTGAACACCACTCACCTGAAATCATATATTTGATTTTGTTTTTAGAGATAAAATAAAAGGCAAACACTTTTCATGGAGCCACTATTTTCAATCACATTGGAATTAGAGTGTACTAACTTCATCAGCTCATTTTCCAACATGCGCATCCAGACACATTCACAAAGATGTTCTTTTTGACTTGTAGCATTACCCTCTTACTAACGAGAGGGTCACCTGTGGACACCGGTGGTCAGGGAAGCTGTCCGAGGATTTGTTGTCTCGGAGGACTCCGAAGGCAGTTGCAAGGGACCGACAGGCCCTGATGTCGGTTTCTCGTCAATTTCCCTGGATGGAAGTCACTGAAGTAGAGAAAAATATGTTTTTTTGAAAATTAAACCATGTAAACCTGTTCTGGTACAACCCCTAAGTAAGATTTTGAACCTGAAAATGAGCATAATACCACCTCTTTAACGTTAGTGTAACTCCATGATACCCACAGGTTTCCTCGTGCCCTTAAAAACTCATACATTATATTATCTGATTTCAGAGGGGGTGAACATGAAACATGCGCAATCTTACCTATTATAATTTGTTATGAAAGCCACACAAATATTTTACTCACTAGATCATTATATGAAAATATGGGTTTTTGACTTTTGACTCTAAATATTTATTGCAGATTATCCGGCATACATTCAGCAAAGCACAACAATAAAAATTCAGAACAGAACACTTACATTCACAGCACATAGCTCTCTCAAAAGAATAAAAGCAGCTTTCCCAATTGTCTATTTGGTTGTTCTATTGCAACATGATGGCTAAAACATGGATCAGTAATAAATAAGGGCGTTTAAAGAGGTGGTAGGATTTATATCTCTTTTTTTGTGCATGTAACAGGTTTGCAAAGTGAAAAAGCCCAAAGTCCAGCCCAAAGGGAGTACCCATCTCCCACAGAAAGCACTGCTCTGAACCGTTTGAAAACAGCTCGTTTGTAGTCCAGCCCTTCACTTCCTTTACTTGTGACGTCACAATGAAAACGCGTCACAAAGCTTGCCAAGCGGCTAGCGGGGTCAGGCACGGCCTCAAACCAAGCTAGTCTGAGCGGAGGCCCTTTGGCTCCACTCACCTTTGTTTGGTTTTCCATTGTAGAAATGTTCAGGTACTTTTTTTTCGTATCACCTCACCTCCATCGAGGTTCCAAGCGAGCTGAGGGATACTAAACTGTAAAGTGAAAACACAACAGATTGCTGATTGGTCAGAAAATATTCACTATTCACTGCATCATCATTTTACAGTTTCCATATGGAATTTCATCACTAAATCCACTTCTGAGAAGTTTTGAGGTGAAAAATCAGCTGTGTAGATTTCGAATATTGACAGTTTTACGAGATGTGATGGCGGAACAAAAATGTGCTTGAATATTTTCGGAGTTGAGGAGCTCCGCAAGTGGCTGCGGGGGATGCCTGTGCCAACCCGCGGGAGGAGCGTGTGAGGCCGGCCAGCCGCCCGCTCACAGAGCTCTCTGCTCCCGGCATCACACAGACCGCTGCAGCAACAACGGCAGAGGAAAACACAGCTGGAAGGTTTTCATACCGCTTATCTGTCTTTACATTCTGAGTAATGTTGAAACGTTTTAACTTAACAAAGAGAAAGCTGTGTGGATCGCTGGTGTGTGTGTCGCATTGAACATTACGTTGCGGCAGTTGTGTGTGGCTGGGTACTATCTGCAATGGAAAACGAAGCAGGCCGAGTAGAGTCCAGTCTATCGATTTGCGCTATGGTAGCATTTTTCGGCAAGGCAGCATAGAAATATACTGTATGTTTCCATTGAAAATTATTTGTTGATAGTAGTCATGTCAAACAAAACAGTGAATGTACTCACTTATAATGTTTACTTATATTCATATTCTTACATATTCAACAGTTATGGATCCCATTTACCTGAGAGACTGGCGCCAACCGAGAGACCCATCTGTTGCTCTTGCTGCATCAAGTAGCAGCTTAGATGAAGGTCTAGTTTTGGATGTAGCCAACCCATTTATTTTGTCATTATTTATGTTTTTATTACTGCATTTATTATTTATTATAATAATATTTTATCAATATTTCCTTTATATTTTCATCATGTTGTATTATCTTAAGTTGTCTATGTTGTTATCTTTTTTCTTAATAAAATATTTATATTTAATTTGTTTGTACAGATTACAGATGACAGATGAGAACCTGTTATATTTAAGTAAAAACAATCCTTTAGCCACTATTCTGTTGTCTATTAGAGGTAGATATGTAGCCATTCAAAAACTGTGTATTTGGTCTATTCTTAGGATATGGTTAGACGTCTATTAACTTTTCACTGACAGCCCAAATTCAGCCTTGTTTTAGCCTAGACCCATTTTCACCATCTAATACACGTCTGTATGTAGCTGTTCAATGGTGGTCTGATTGATGACGACTATGTTTAGACGTCTACAAAACTTTCACTGACAGCCCAAATTCAGTCCTGTTTAGCCTAGATGTCAGAGACGTCTTTTAACCGTGTAATTGCTTGCGGGCTTTTTGGGCTTTTGGCCCTCCATCCACCTCCTTACTCAGTGTTTTCTGTTATATACCTACCTTTACATCAAAAACCGACGCTAGAGGGCTTCCCCACATTGAACTATGAAGGTAAAGGGATCCCCAGTGCGTCACAAACACTATGGCTCTTGACCATGCGTCAATATGTGACGACTTGGGAGTGAGAACGGGTTGAACTTATAAAGTGAGCAATCAGGGAAGTTTATTACAAATGTCTTGAAGTTGGGGTTGCTGAACCTTGATCACCTTGTTGGAGACCTTGACCAGGTCAGCCACCCTGTTTTGTAAGCCACAATACAGTAAGTAAAGGCATATTCAATAAAACACTGATAAAATAAAGTCACAAGAGCATGGCACACTCAAAAGAAGAATTAAAAAAAGATGTAGCCTACTGGCTTCTAAGACATCTGGTCCAGAGTCAAGTATTTGTTCCCATAGGCACAGTCATGTAAAGGCAATCCAGCCAAACTAAAGGAAACACAAACAAAACCATGTGGCCAATGTGTTTAGTGTCTCTTAATAGTCCTTTGATTTTCTGTCCTACATTTCTTGGACAGAAAATGAAAGGACTATAATGTCTATGTGGCCTTGTAGCCTAGGTTTTTGATGTTTGTTCCAGTTCCACTCAATTGAAGGCTCTTTCAGACAACTCTACAGTGGCAAAGCCCCAGGGATTTATGAGATCTGGCCAGAAATGCTAAAAGCTTTGGTGTGGAGGGGCTGAATTGGATGACACGTTTCTTTAACATTGTGTGGAAGTCGGGTACAGTGCCGAAGGAGTGGCAGACTGGGGTGGTGGTTCCCCTGTTCAAAAAGGGGGGCCAGAGAGTGTGTGCCAATTACAGGGGTATCACACTTCTCAGCCTCCCGGGTAAAGTCTACTCCACGGTGCTGGAACGGAGGGTTCGGCCTATAGTTGAATCTCGGATCAAAGAGGAACAATGCAGTTTTCGTCCTGGTCTTGGAACAACGGACCAGCTCTTTACTCTCACAAGGATATTGGAGTGGGCTGGGAGTATGCCCATCCAGTCTTCATGTGCTTTGTAGATCTGGAGAAGGCATATGACCCGGTCCCCCGGGAGATCCTTTTCAGAGGTGCCGCAGGAGTGTGGGGTGAGGGGGGCCCATCTCAGGGCTATCCAATCCCTGTACATCCAAAGCGAGAGCTGTGTCCGAGTAATCGGCAGTAAGTCAAACTCTTTCCAGGTGAGAGTTGGCCTTCGCCAGGGCTGCGCTTTGTCACCAGTCCTGGTTGTGATATTCATGGACAGGATATCGAGGCGTAGTCGTGGTGAGGAGGGGTTGTGGTTCAGTGGGCTTGGGATCTCATCACTGCTTTTTCCGGATGATGTGGTCCTGATGGCATCATCGGTCCGTGAACAGCGGGGGCGGTATTGCACTTGCTTTACCGCACCGTTGTGACGAAAAGAGAGCTGAGCCATAAGGCAAAGCTCTCGATCTACCGGTCAATTTTCGTTCCTACCCTCACATATGGTCATGAAGGCTGGGTCATGACCGAAAGAACGAGATCGTTCAAGCGGCCAAAATGAGTTTCCTCAGGCAAGTAGCTGGTGTCTCCCTTAGAGATAGGGTGAGGAGCTTGGCCATCCGCGAGGAGCTCAGAGTAGAGCCGCTGCTCCTGTCAAAAGGAGCCAGTTGAGGTGGTCCCCTACTGGAGCTGCTGCCCCCGTGACCCAACCCCGGATAAGCAGATGAAGGTGGATGGGATGGATGGATGGTGTTGCAGGACAATCGTCAGTGTTAAGGGCAGAAATTTTGCTTTAACAAACTACAGAATACACACACAGAGGTGAGCTGTGAGTGTATTTTTTTATGTCTGATTTTGTAGGAGAATAATGCCGTTGTTATTACGCTTCTGGCGTCGGAATAATGGAGCTGCAGTCACATTAGTTGAAACAGGAAAGCCTGTGATGACTGTTATGTCAGAAGAAGCTGAATCAAGATGAAGCCGCATTTCCATTAATTAACATTTAGTCAGCGCGAGGATGAAGTCCGGTCATTTCACATCAACTGGTATAAGACCCACCACTTTGAATGCATCATCCTTTTTTATATTAATTTGTAGTTTTCAGAAACAAATTGGGTTGTCGTTTAAGTAGTACAAATAAAACTAAACTGACAGGTGTAACGAAGATAATAACATGAATCTGCCGTAACGTGAGTGTCACATGCATTCCTAAACAAACCTGTTTGGACAGACAAACATCTCACATTCTTATTATTTTAATGATGTTATATTACAGAAGACTTTAATGTCATACAGTAGAAAGGTGTTCCTTTACAAAACGCCCTTTGAAGATGACAAAATACGAGTCATTGCATGATCGAAAATGTTCAAAGAGAGGAATTCCTCAAAGAAAACTTAAAACTAAGATATAGAGAAAAAAAACAGATTATAGAAATCTAGAATTAAATCTAAAACAAACAGCTTGTACATAATCATATATTAACTAATAAATCTAAGAATGTAATTTGTTTTACTTAAGTGCAAATCACTGACATTTATTTGTGAGGAGGCAAACAGTTTACTCCATCAAGGAGGTCAGTTAAGAGAAAAAGAAATCTGCAAGAAGCCATGCATGTAAAGTGAGGTACACACAATGCTGTAATGCTGAGAAGCTATAATGCTATGATGGTAGCATGTTCACATTTAACAATGAGCTGTATTCCTGCTGTTCTCCTCCTGCTAACCATACAGTGCTGCAGATGTTTACAGTAATACTCGTTCTGTTTCATGTTTGCATAGCGATCCATTTGGCTTTAGCCTTCACAGTGAAACCTCTGAGTAACCACAGCTCAACCTAACAGAAGTGCAAATACATCATCCAGTCCATAGCAAGTCATGACATTTGGAACAAGAGTTAATTTTTATGGTTGTACAATTTTGTTTTCTCAGAAAGTTTGCATTTAATGTTGCATCACAGTTTAAATGTCTTATCTGTACAACAGTGTCTTTCTGCCAGTCCCATACTGTCCTCAGAAGAAAAAATTCAATTACAGCCATTCAATCCAACTAGTATTGTCTTCTCCAGTGAAATGTTCATGTGGATATCCTAATAACTCACCACACTGGCATTAGATATTTGGGAAAGGAAGAAATCTTCATCCTGTTCCTTATCATTAGGGTTGTTGAATGAGAGTGTGGTGTGGGCTTGCTCCCAAATATAACCTTTATGAGACATTTGTCCGTCATAGGCTCTTGTTACTTTTCCTTATTTATCTGGGTTCTCATCTGGCAAAGATCCTTTACACATTCTCTTCATGCAAATCCATTCTGTATGATGATGTGCTCTCCTGACGCGCCTGTCTCTCCATACACAAGACAGACCGTTCGGCTTGTCACCTCTCCAAGCTGCTGCTTGCTGTCCTTCTTCTGTGAAGATCAGTGGTGGGGATCCCTACAGAGGCAGCAAAAAGAGTCAGTACAGTTCTTTCTATGGCAAATGTTTAAAAGTTTAAACCTTAAGGAACATAAGTGTTATTATTCTTCTGTCTTGTCAACCCGGTCTAACTCCCAAGTTATGACATGTGGTCAGGGTAGGTCAAACTTTTCAATTCACTCTATGATGATATTTACAGAAACCCAACAGTTCTCACCAAGAGCAAGCACTAGGCGACAGAGGCAAGGAAAAACTTCCTTTTAAGAGGCAGAAACCTCGAGCAGGAGGAGGGGGATGGAAGGAGAGAGAGAGGGGAGGGAGGCAGCCTACACAATATACACACAGAGGTACAGACAGTAAAGGTAATGTTGCTATAGACTGAATGAATAATGGTACAGATACAGGTACAAACAAACGCCAGACTTTCACACTGGTTAACTTTGAGATGTCTAACCGGATGTTACGTGTTATTGCTAACTTGACTGGGCCTAGCATGGTTGTTGTTGTTAACTTGACTGTCCAGAAATTACTCTAAATGGGGTAACTAGTGCGTTAAAAAGTGACTGCAAGTGTCCATATGTGAAAATTTGGGAGAGAGAGGGTGTTGTTCTTGTGAAAAATGTATATTTTTATGGTCTCTGTCTTTCTCTGTTTAAGGTTTAAACTACACTATTACAGTGTTAGTAAGTGATGACTGAGAAAAATGAGACAAGAGAAAGACACAAGATAAATGTAGGAAAAAGAGATGACAGATTGGATGTGTCAGAGGTCTGGTTTGTGTGTATGTGTGTACAGAGGAGGGGTTTTACAATGTGGACTTCACGGTCTGGTGATTCACATGCATGAAAGGAAGGATGTATGAGGGGAAGAGATGGAAGGAAAAGAACAGAGGGTACAATGTGACACAAAAGAGGAATAGACAGGGAATGTTATGCAACACAAATTGGACTTTTAAATAAAAAATAGTAATTAGATATGCTTTATTCTACTCCTGATAAGGAGATAACGGTGTGACAGAAATAGTGTAAATTGTATCCATCAAATAAGGCAAAGGTAAACTGGGCTTACGGTAGAATAACTTGACTACTGTTAACCCAAAAAACTGATCCAGGATGAATCTGAGTGGAGCAGAGTCCTTGCTGCTCAATTTACTCCACTGGATCATGTAGCTTGTTATACTGCCATCTTGGGTTCACATGCAGCATGGAGGAATTTTTGTTTTTTACTTTGCTGCTCTTTTAAAGTACTGCATTTGAGCTCTTAAAGTAAGGTACCTTACCTTCCACAAGAAACAAAATAATCACTTCTAGAATTGCAGGGGGGTTTTTTTTCACTTTAAAGACCTTCTTACTTTTTAAAAGATTAATTCTGTAATATCTGAATTCATACCACTCATTATGCAAATTACATTCTACTGTTAATGTATTTCTTTACTAAACTACTGTTTTTGAAAAGTGCCTCAGCTTCATACTTTTGATGCAAGAACAAAATATTTTCCCTGGGGAATGATGATCTTTTGGATGACTTGAAACTCTGATTTTAAGCAGAAAGGTCCTTGGTGACTAATGTTTGCTGCAGACTTGCTTGTCGCTTCCAATGAGTGATGTTACACTAATGTTGCTAACAAGCTCTTTTTAGAGGAAAAAGAAATGCAAAAAAAAGATATGCAAACATGAAAAACACATAGTAGATGTTCTTCTATTACATTTCTAAATATGCTGCATAGATTTGAATATTTCTCACCTAGGTGGTTGAGTCATTGGGCTTACTGCATTAGTAACAAGCGTCTGGAGCTGAAAAGCAGAACAGTGATGTTATCCTTCCCTTCCATGTGACTGTGCTGGCAGGTCTAGTCAGCAGTAGGATGGGGGAATTATATCCAACTGCCTGGTCGGAGGGTTCTGTGGATCACCTTGTCCATAATAACAGATGCTCGTGTATACATGCTTTCTTCTTTGTCCCCCGAGTCACATCCAAAAGCTTAGGGTCACTGGGCAGAAACACACTGACGGTATTTAATTGGTTAATACTGTAGGTCCATGCTTCCCCAGAAACTAACTGCTGATTGGACAGTGAAGGAGGTGAATGAGGTATACTGTAGGTGGGGGTGAACAGCGGGCCCCTGAGCCTCGACTGACCAAACAAAGACCACAAACACACTCTGTCTGGAGCGTAATTATTGCAATTATGTACTGCACGATTGCTGGTAGTGGTTATGAAGTGTTGAGGAATTCTAATAAATGAAAAACTATTTGAGTTTCAATCCCAAAATGTAAGAATTGTCACTGCAGTAAATGAAACAAAGTGTTTAGAAATATAGCTAAATAAAATGTTTAAACTTTTGGTTTAAAATGGTAGTTTTAAGCTTTTCTCTGTGCTTAAATGTGTGCAGCAAAGGGGGGTGGGGGTGATATTTCTTTTTCTTCCTGACTTAAAAATCAGCCATATAAAGCAAAAAACATGAAATAACTGTGCTCAGTCTTTTCTTTCCTTAACACCTGTACACTTTGAGTTTGTTACTGCTTTTCTCTTGTCATATACTCATATGTGCTTTCTTTTTGTTTCCTCTATTTGAAGTTCCTCCTCACATGCCTACTATTAATGCAATTCTTCCTGTCAAATAATCATCCTCCTTTCACCACCTCTTTTTTCTCCCCTCTTCCACACATTTCCTCACTTCCACTTGTACATGATCTCCTTCCTTGTCTTGTGTAAATGCACTAATGAAAATGAGCATTTCCTGCCTGATTATCGTTCCTCTCTTCCTTTTTCACTTCATGTGTCACTCATTGCCACTAATGTTACATTCATTTCTTTCTCTATCCGCCCCTTCAGACTCTATTGTTGTCTCTGATGGGTGAAGTTAGGTCTATTCTGTCTGTAAAATCATCTTCTAATAAAGTCAACCACTGATATACGAGACACTCTGACCGCTATAATAGCCGCCGGGGGTGATATCCCTGTGGGATATCAAGCAAGGGAGGGAAAAATGAAAGACCGGATGGGAAGCTCGAGAGGCGCATTACAGCTCATTATTCTGCAGAGGCCTGACAGCACGATTAGGCAGTTCACACAGGCTGGATCTCAATTTAGAGATAGAGAGATGCATGCACAAACACATGCACATGTATAAACACATACACAGGCAGTGGAAGCATGCTGCATGATCATTCTGACTAGACTGGGTTAAAACCACATTATAAGGGAAAGTATGTTGATAAGTCATCTGAGGCAGCATAGTGGCAAGAAGGATAGCATTAGTACATGTAGAACTACCACTACTGACTGTTAGCATTTTAAAGAGTCTCAGTTTTTACGTATCGTACTTGATATTTGCCTGATGATGTCCCGTACTTCACATACACTACTGAGAAAATCCTCCCATAACAATGCAGGACAAATCCATCTCCAAGTGTTCCAAATTAAGAAACAAAATACAGTTTTTTAACTGCCCTCCAGAATAACACACCTGATCAAAGTGATCAAAAATCAAAGTGTTTTCGTTGGTTAAGGCTTGGTTCAGTTTAGACACAGAAATACCTTGGTTAGGGTTACTTTACTGTTTTGGCTCAGTCTCAAGGATTTCATCAGAATAATTTTTGGTCACAGCAGGCAGCTGTTTTCAGCTTAAAACCCACTGTATGCTTACTTGCCAAGCACCAAACTGCGGACAGACAAACTCGCATCAACCTGATGGACAAGGTTGTGGTTTAATTCTTCTGCTACATTCCAATTTTTGTTAAGTTTCTCCTCATTACTTTTTGACTTCCTCTGACCTGATCTGCACTCATCTGTCTTATTCTGCATCTCCATGTCCACTCTCTGACTTTTCTTCTTTCCAGCTTTATGAGATTTCATCTTCTCACTAACAGTCTCTGTGATTTGAAAGGAGCTGTAAGTGAATGGCGCTACCCTTTTGAAGTATTTATCCTTATAATGGGGGGAAAGTTACCCTGACAGAAAGAAATGCCCCTACGCGACCTTCCTTGCTTGTTAAATTTCAACAAATCATTGCTCAATCACAGCTGAGCTCCTTTTCTAAATTGAGCTTGTTCCCTCTGAGCTCTCTAAGGGTGCAGTTTCTTCAAAAGCAAGACATGTCAGATGAACCGGAGTTTTTAAATTAGCTCTGAGTGTGGATGTTTGTGGAAGAAGTATCAACTAATCGGAATAAACTAGAAGCTTAAGTCACGCCATGAGATTGAGGTAACTGAACATTCACTGAAACCCTCTCCTTGTCCAATCATAGTTTCACAAATATAACTGGGCACAGAAGGCCTGTCAAACTTTGTATTTTCCACATGCAAAAGCAGTACACATTGGGCTATAGTAAGAGAGATACTACTTATATATAGAGTTGAGGGTGTAGCCTTTCCAAAACCACACTTGGTTACTAACCTACACCAAGTGGTACTTCCAAGGCCAAGAGGTATTTCATATTAAATCCATTTATACTCTAACTGCACTAGCCACAGCTGATAAAACCTGCCAGCGCCACTTTTTATTTCAGCCAGCAAAATCGACCATCGCCTGCTAGAAATAAGAAGCACAAAATGACTAAAACCTTGTTATCATTGTAAAACTGCAGAGAATGGAAGAATGGAAAGCTTGACAGGCATGTCAACAGTAAACGAGGGGGCGGGGCTTAGCAAGGGTCAGCTCCTCTTATTGGCCACAGTATTCAGAATTAGTCAAGAAAATATAGTGGGTGCTGAAAATTTAAGAATAAAAACAATAGAATAGGAAATATTAGTAAAGAAAATAAAGGTTGGAGTTCAGTGCTTTGATTGAGCATCATCAGGATGTTGCCTCTGGTCTCTCCAACTCTAAATCATGTACAGCTTCAGCAGTGGATCTCTTTCTGGCTTCTGATCCCACTAAGGGATCAAACTATGATCTAATCCTTGTAGTTCTGACACTGACCTCTGAGCCTGTGGTGTAACCAGAAGTGAATGGGTATTTATATAACACCAGCTTGGTTTGCATAACCAACTAAGCATTGGTGAGCATAGTACTATTGCATTAAGGCCACAGCTTTTTTCAGCCTGGAATCCAAGATGAATAAATTTAGTATTTTGCTCAGGGACCAACGCTCATTAAAAAATGTTAATACTGTGTGCACGTGGAGGCAGAAATAAACATCCCTGTGACCCATTTAGAGTCCCAAACCATAAAGGGCAAAAGTTAATCTGAATAGAGTTTGTCTGAATAAAATAGTAATTGTCATTTTTTTACCATTGTTATTTATTGTTTAATCCAGGTCAGATGCCAGCACAGGAAAAAAAATGGCTGAACACTTTCAATGTAATATTGGAGTTAATGTTAATGATAAGCCGTGGTGGCTCCTTATAGTTTCAGGCTATTGTGTTTGTGTAAGGCTTATGATTGAAAGGTTACTGACTATCAGAGAAAATTAGTGTGGATTAAGTGAATGAATGAGATATCTACTGTAACTCAAATTGGTACAGCAACTTTTCTGGGTAATGTTAAATTTAACATTAGGAACACAGTTTGTTTTATAAGTTATTATCTATAGACTTGCTTTGGTTGATTTGGTTTATCCAAATGTGTGCTGGGTGGCGTTCTTGCTGGTTAGTCGGATAAAATGTGCAACAATGTATACATACATGTATGGTTTCTGTCTGTGTGTGGTCTTGTTTGGTCGGTATGAGGTTCTCCAGTATTTGAAGTGAGATCTGCTTCAGAAGCCATTCTTGAAGGCCCTTATTGTGACTCTTTGTTTTGTACACAAACACTGATGTTCAACATTAATTTTATGGCTTTTCTTTTAAAATTGTTGGACTTGCCCACTTTAAATAAATGGATTTTGTTCCCTATTTGAATGTCTGTTTAATATTTCTACTCTCTTACATTTGGTGAAAAAATGTCAGAAGTATTTGGATGAGGAATCTCATGTAAATTCCTTTTCAAAACTCAAACTAAAACTTACGCTTCAAAACTCAATGGTCATCATTCTGAAAGTAAGGCTATGTTACATAGTTTCTGAAGAAAAATGTATTTTCAGATTATACATATATAAGATTTCCCACTATCCAACAGCAGCAGTAGTTTTGCTTCCATCTTGTCAGAAGGCACAGGCACAGACCACAGCCACCACCACTATGTTGCCAATGGTTGCTAGCACAGCGATCCAAAGCCAAATGGTGTCACTGGAAACTTTTCCATCATCCTCTGCTTCTGATTGTCTGGAATAGCCGGCATTGAGGTTGGAGGTGGACGTCTGCAAGGACGTGTTGCCATTGTACGGGGAATCCATGAAGGCCCCACTCACAGCCGAGAAATGCTGTCAGGATAGAGGGAGAGAGGGAGAGAGATGGGGAATTCGGATTAAATTCATTTTTGTCGTACAAATTCTATGGAAAGTTCAAAGCCATTCATTGGGGTGAAGTCACAACTCCAGTCTGATGATTAGGATTTAATTTTCTTCAGACATCAACAATAACGAGAGAAAAAAAGAATTATCTGGCAAAATAGGAACCAGGAATATAATCAGCCAGGTCAAACTCAGCACAGACCACCAGTTGTGTTACTACTGAGAGAAAGATGGAAAATGCTATTGTTATTTATACACCAATATGTTAACAAACAACAGGATATGGTACTACTATACAAAGACATCTTAACTATGAATAGTATGGTATGACAACTATTTTTTGTCATTTTGTTATTGCATGTTCTCTGTTTATCTTCATTTTGTGTCTTGATTTACACTTATTCACAACATAAGTAACAATATGATAAAAAATATTCTTCTAAACCAGCTTTTAAAACTACCTTTCAAACAACTGAATTCCTCCCCCTTGCTAAATACACTGGCATTTTCATTCTTAAGGTATTCTTAGTCTCTAAAAGATAAAAATCAGATGCGTTCAGCCTTAAGTGAATCTTACAGTGATACGGATGGCATGGCTGAACAATAACATGTTCTGTTCAGGGGGTTAGCCCCGCAGCTGTGCCTGATCCCAGGACAGCTGTACTGTATAGTGAGAAGGAATCAGCATCTCAAAGGGATTAATGCTCAGAAGGATTAACAAAGTCTGACACATGCTTCACAT
Source organism: Micropterus dolomieu (assembly GCF_021292245.1). Taxonomy (NCBI): domain Eukaryota; kingdom Metazoa; phylum Chordata; class Actinopteri; order Centrarchiformes; family Centrarchidae; genus Micropterus; species Micropterus dolomieu. Next base: position 20,170,849 of record NC_060166.1, on the reverse strand, counting down.
GTACTAAAAAAAGATCAGAGACGGACAGAGAGGATGAAAGAGAAAGGCAAAAAACAAGCAAGGCGACATAATGAATCCTAATTTTTGTCTCAGCTGGATGTGTTTATCCCTCGGGGAATTCCACAGCACCCAGTCACACAGACAGGAAGAAGACTCCATCAATATGGAGCTACCTCTGGTAATTAATATATAACATGTACATGTCAGAAGAAACAAATACATTCACACACACACTTACACACACACACTACCTCTAGTTTTAGTTACTTGTGTTGCTGCCAGCTCTGTGTTCTGGAGGTGTGACACCTGTGTTACAGGCACACAGACGTGCAGTTGGTAAACTCAGGTGTGTGTAACGTAACTTTTCACACAAGCTCACCACACACGGCAAAAAAGACAATAACACAAGCACACAGGCTTCTCATAGTCTTACATGCAAACCACGGACCAACAGTCTGTGATGCAAACGGACAGCTCACTGGCCATTAATAATTTCAGCTTTCACTCTGACAGCTGAAAGGTTCAAGTGAGTTTAACCTTTAAACTTGTGGGTGTTTTAGCATATAAAAGCAATATTTTGGCAACAACGTCACTTCATAACCATAACTGTCAATGCTTGGAAAAATCATGTTATAACCTGATGTGCGTAAAGATTGTTTGATAAGTAAAATGCTTGATATGGGGAAACAGTACACAAATAAACCAAACTGTACAGCATTGTGTAAGTGTCTGTTTAATCCGGAGGCTGATATTCTATATTCATTTCTGGTTCGGCATGCAGATAGTTTAGATCGTATCTCATTACTCAGGATAATATACATACCTTGCTGTGAACTGTTCATTCACTCCCAGTGTTTAAGGGAACATATCAAAATGCGGGTATTTAAAATCTCAGGTGAAAAAAATTTAACATATCAATATTTACTTACATTGATAACATAGATTTATAGTAAGGAATAGGTCCTACAGCCAGTGAGAAACACTTGGCATTGCACCTGACTAAGAGTGAGGGTGCAAAATGTATTAAAGAATATGAACTTCCATTGAGCAGCTGAAAAATGTTACTGACTCTCTGTGTCAGTGTGACTGCAGCTGAGGTCAAACCCCTGTGAGTGTAAATAGATTTGTTTTATTCTTCTAGTTTGGCTCTGGGGTGCTACAAGCATCAGGTTCAGTTTGACCCCAGGTGCTTCTCAGGCTTCTTGTGTGTCCTCATCCACCCTATCTCTCCACACCCAAACTGCAGATGTGACTTGGGGGCAAATTCTCACTGAGGAAACTTCATGCTGAGGGGAGTAAAAGAAGAGAACAGTCTCAATGTTGGTATCACTGAATGTTCCAAGGGAAACCCATTATAGCACATACAGTACTAAAGCTCACTTAGAGCTTATTGTTGTCATTAGATTCTAATATCAACACCGAGGAATGGAGGTATTCAACCTTAAATACTTCCCAACAGACTTAAGATAAGAATCTGAATAAATTAGCTAGCCATCAGCTTTGTTAAAGTTTAGTCACCCATTCTGAATGAGGGGTCAACAGGGAATCAATGGGAGCACGACATGAGGCTGTCGACACCACTTGTCTGTGTGGAGGTGTAGGCCACTGCTCTCTATATATTATACATATGCAACAAAATGGACATAAAAGTGCTCTTCAAACTGACAGGAACTCCCAAACAACGTAATCACCATGACAACTTTATGGGACTGGGATCAAAAGGTACTGATGAGATCAAAAGTCCGGTGAATACATTTATTATTGATACAGAAGTTGAACTTTTTCAGGAATGCAGATATAATCTCATTATATGTTCATTATATGTCTCGACCAATAGGTATGGATGTCAGACCTCACATATTCAAAGAATCTCACTGATGTACAGGATGATGATTTTCCTTTGCGCATCATTATTCATGCACAAGTGTATCTCATCCCATAACACAGAGAACTATAATTTCTCAGAAGTGATGAAAAAAAAGTCTAAAATGTTGCAAACATTAAAATATGGCAGCATAATTTATGAGAAAACTTTAAGAGTGATCACATCAGCCACTTAATATGTATATTTAATTTAAACTGCCCCCCAGGATTTTTCATGAGTGAAGGAAAAGGGACAGAAGTCAGTTTTGGTGTTCTCATGTCTGTGTTCACAACCTGAACATTGTCTGCACTGAACTTGTTCACGTACTCATTAAAAAAAACTCTGCCCAGAAGCTGTGTCTCGTTGCGTGGGTAAAACAGCACAGAAAGGTCATCAAGAAAAACAGCAGGGAGCACGAGCATGTGCAAGTGTTATTATGCCACACGCCTCGGAGACAAACTCCGCACGGGCTAAAGTTGAAAAGCTAAATACCTACTGTATGCTGCTACTCTGAGCAGTCTATGAAAGTATTTTAACTTGTAATTTAAGTGGATTATTGTCTAACCTCACCTTTCCATTTGATTTAGTGGTGTTTGAGCAGATGATTGATTGTTTAAAAGCTGACTCAAAGTGGACTTCCTCTGAATATGAGGTTTGTGATAAGAATGGGTAAATTGAGCGAACAAAAAACATCATGCCAATCTAAATATGCTGGTCAGAACAGACAGTTTCAATATGGTGATCTTGTAGACATCTTGGACATACTCTCAACAGTTTAGACTGTGAGGTGTTACAGTATTTACCCATCAGATATTATTTTCTCTTTGCATCTTTGCCTCATTGTTCATCCTGAATCCTTGATCTTGAAGCAAACTGCAGGAGAATGTTTGCTCAATGCAATAAAGCCATACATATTATTAAAATATTGAAATGTCAAACAAATAATTTAAGCAAGTGGCAGCATGGACCTAATGGCCACTGTAGCAACCTGAAAGGGACAAACATCTGCAAAGGCTAATATCTGTCCCGTAACAGGAATGTATGCAAACAAACAGGACATTCTTTATCTCTTGGTTTGATCATTTAAGTTGCACACCTCAATATGTAAACGCTCTCTGGAAGAGACAAAAGGTTAGCGGCGGCAGATCCACCAAAGACACACCAAAAAAATAAATAAATTTTTACCCATTGCAGTAGTCACCAACAATATACTATTTAAAGAAATCTAAACCTTATACACTGACATGCATGGCAAAAAAGGGAAATCAAGACACAATTCATAAAATCAAAACAAGCCAAGAAGCAGCATAAACAAAGTAGCCGAAACATAAATTGTGCAAGTGATTACAAAAGAAAAAGGAAGGACGAAAATATCAGCATGCGTGAAACTAGAGATGTTCTCAAGCGACTGCACCTTATGCACACCCTAACATACTGTAAATCCCCTGTAGGTGGCAGGAAAGTTCATCTACTGTAGGTAGTTTTGACTGAATTTAATCTGTGCACAGCAGCTGGAATAGGTACTTAAATGTTAGATATGTTTCTCTCATGTGGAGCAGAAAAGTCTCATGTCATGTTCACAAAACTGAACACTAACAGCATTCAAGTAATTCAAAGTTTACAAAAGAAGTCGTTCCACTATCAAAGCTGTAACTTAAAACAATCACAATAAATACAGCTATAAAAACTTGTTGACATTGTTGTTTAGTTTTTTTATCATTATTTAGTCACTGCTACTTTTTTCTTGTTAGAATATAAAACACAAACAGAAAAATATATATAATATATAAAGAAACGAAGAAAGAGAGTTGTACCTACTGCCAATTGTATATGAAGAAAGAGAGCAGGTCTGGTGTTCCTGTCTGTCCTGTCCTACAGTCTGACTTAGACTGAGTGCATCCAAAAGGGACAGAGGAGCAGCGCTTCATGAGAGAGATAGAGAGTGCACTCCATGTGGGAGAGAGAGAGAGAGAGAGAGAGAGAGAGAGAGAGAGAGGGAGGGAGCATGGGAGATCCCTTCCAGTGAAAGTGAGAGCGCACAGTGTGACAGCATGTGTATGAGACAGATTTAGACATGCTGTGTGCGTGGGAGTGTGTGTGAGACAAAGAAAGGGAGAGACAGGACACACCATGGGCACGTGTGTGTGTGTGTGTGTGTGTGTGTGTGTGTGTGTGTGCGAGTGTGAGAAAGAGAGAGAGAGAGAGTGAGAGGACAGTTTTCCAGGAGACGCTTTCATCTACGAAACAGCTGAGCTGGATGTTTACTAACTCACTAGCAGAATTTTCATTGTGACATAGAGATAGCCCCTTAAAATCTGGTCAGATACATAATGACCAATGAGGAAATGTTCAGATGATGTAAACAAACCTGTTAAAAATTGTCAAAAAATAGGCATTGGAATGCAGATATAAAATGAAGCATCAAACACTGCCATGACAGCCACAGCTCAGACTTCTTTAGAAATTGATTTTGTTGGGTTCTTTAGGTGAAATAGCAAGCATGTCTTTTCCAAACTGAACTTATAATGGGGTGGTGATGGAGCAGTGGATAAGACACATGCCTTTGGTGTGAGATAAACACCAATGTGTTTGAACAAGATACTTAAGCCCTAGTTGCTCCAGAGGCTTGGGACCTCTGACCTATATATTACAAAAAGATCAATTACAGCCATTGTCGGTTTGAAGTTAAAGTCTGTCCAATCTATCCATGATCTATTGTGCAGTTTACTTCAAACAACAGCTTTCTCAAGCTACTTTATCCAGACTATGATGAGTAAAGCAAAAACTGAAAGGCTTCTCCTTTACCAGAAACAATACAAACAGTAAGAACGACATGGTGACTGGATGACGTTAGAGAACTCCTAAATCATATTTGAACCAACAGCATTGTGAGCACGCAGCGGTCGACTCCTGCTGAGTCACCAGGATGATCAGCTGTTCTGCGTCTACATCTGGGTCTGTGTGAACACGCAGGTAAGAGCAAGTAAGAGTGTTTTTGGCACGCATGCATACATGTACATATGGCATGCACCTGCACATTTGTGTGTATGTTGGGACGATATGTGTGCAGATTGTGTATGTGTGTGTGTGTGTGTGTGTGTGTGTGTGTGTGTGTGTGTGTGTGTGCGCGCGTTTGTCAGTGCTCATACAAATACTAATAGCATGCATCTCTATGCATGAGTGAATGCATCTGCACAGGTTAGGAAACATCTGTCTTTACTTATAATTTGTGTCATTCAACTTTCATATTTATTAAAAAAGAACAAAAAACAAATAATCAAATCAAATGATCTTGGGCATTTTCAGAGAATAAAATTTTAGGACTGAATACTTGACTGGTTCGATTTTTCACAGTATATACCTGCTGAGTTTCAGGTGTTCCCATCTAAAAACAAATAAATAAATAAATTACCTGTCACCTCTCTATAAACTAGTCTTTTATCCTCTTTTAGCTTCTTCTTCCTTTATTCTCTATCCAACAATCTAAATGACTAAATTCAAAAGTGTCTGCTCCCAAAAGACATAAATATACAGTCGGAGTACAGAGAGGAAGAGAGAGAATGAACAGAGAGGAAGAGAGAGATAGGGTTAGAGGATAAGCTTGAATAAACAGCAGTGACTCTATGACATGTTGTCTTGCCCTCATCATGTCATTCCTCCTTTTTGTCACTCTGTTTTAAATCAAACGATGACTCCACCACCCACTTGTCCTTTCTCCATGACATAATATCAAAACTTTTACCCTCGTCTGTTCAACAATGTCCTCTCTTCCCCTGTTATTGTCTGCATCACTCTGTCTCTACAAACTTATATGTCCTCGCTGTAGACTCTCCCATCTCTATCTTCTCGTCAACACCTGTAAAATCATTGTGTCACACTTGCACTATGCATGTTCTTTCCTCGTCTCTGCTAACCTTCATCATCTATTTTTCCCCTCTCTCCCACCATACATTCCCTATACATCCTTCCATCCCTCAACCCATGATATGACGTGCAAAGCTGCAGGGCTCTGGGGATTAGAGAAATTAAACATACAGCTTCAATCCAAATCTCTGAAAATGATCTTTGCTGCATGATGTATCAAGTGCACAACATAACTTTTCTGTAAAAAAGTGGACATACTGGAGTCTACTTCCTGTACCCATATGTGAGTGAGTGAGTGTCCTTTGGGGGCTTAGAAGGATATCTGTGTGCGTGAGTGACTGCATGAGTATATTTGTGGTGTCCAAAAACTGGGATTCCACCGTCCTTGTGGGGGCCGACAGCTTTGTGGGGACCAAAATGCTGCACCCCACAAGTTTAAAGGGCCTTTCCAAGGTCAAGACTTGGTTTAAGTGGTCAAAATTAGGTTACGGTTAGGGTAAGGGGCTAGGGAATGCATTTTGTCTGTGTGTGTGTGTGTGTGTGTGTGTGTGTGTGTCCAGGAAAGTGACGGTTTATAAAGTTACATAATGTTCTTCTACGACATTCAGAAACTGCCTTTGGTGCTCACAAGCTAACACACATGCACTCACAAGGCAAAAATCAATCCGCACACATGCAGTAGGAACACGCATTCATCAATCAGTGCAAACACACACGACACTCTGGAAGCTGGGGTTATGTAAAATTGAGGGAATTTGAGCAGAATCTGGGGACTTTGGGTGAAGAAAAAATTACTCTCCCATAATTAGCCAAGGATGGTGGGGGGTTGAGCAAAAGGTGTCAGAATTCACTCATCATTTATAAGTAAATGTAAAGTAAATCATTTATGAGGCATTTGCATCACAATATATTTGTTTCACAAGGTATTAGTGTAGCCTGTGACCTGAAGGTTGCTCCTGGGCGATATTTCAACCTTGTACACACTGTCCCAAATATATAATATTATATTTGCATGGTATATTTGAATTTTAAGTTCCCAAAATATATATTTCCAGGGCTGAAAATTTGGGTCTCCATCTGTGACCACTTTAACAGAAATACAAGGATGAAAGAAAAGAGGGGGGAGGCCAGAAGAGAAAGAAATTAAGGGTGAATAAACTGCCCCACTGCAGCCAGCTGTTCCTCTTCTTTCTGAAACATCTGTCATAGAAGGAGAAACACAGAAAGAGATGTGAAAGAAACTATTGAAGAGATGAAGAGAAACAAAGGATGGAAAGAGTTAAAACCGGGGTGGGGGGATACTGTTTGAACGAGTCTGATCTCTACCGTGTACTCTACCTGTGTAAAGTTTGACCAAAAAAGGGATTCTGTCATACAGTTTACACAGTGTTTTTGTGTATTGTGTGTGTCTGGTCTGACATGTGTGTTTATGCAAGTATACATGTGCCCTCACCCAGCCAAGTAGTTTTATAATAAATAATTAGTTACTTATTTAATATCTTCTCAATACGTTTGCAAGACTAAAAGTCTACAGCCATGCTAGCAGTGGTGTAAGACTGTACTGCTAAGTGCTAAAATCAGCCAATGTTGGGCAGTAGCGGCGCTACTTACTAGTTTAACTACATTTCTCAGTAGCTTGGTGGTAGCGGCGCTATTTTCTGAATCAAATAGCTTTTCAGTAACGAAGCTCTTTGATTGACCGAGTAGCGCGGTAGCTTCCACACACGCTACATTTTCCCAAGCCTTTCTGAAGGATCAGTGAGTGACGCCACCGCCATACACTGACCTGTATGTGTAGCCGGCAGAAGCGCTTCCGTTTGACGGTGACATCACGTACCGATCCTTGGTTAGGATGTAACTAAGCTACTTTTTCCACGTTGCTGTAGCTTAGCTTGCTACATTTCACTGGGGAGTAGCCTCTGTGTAGTGAAGCTTCATTTAATGTAGAGTAGCTAGTAGCTTAGCTCACTACAATTTCCAAGTAGCTTGCCCAACACTGATATCAGCATGCTAACATGCTCACACTGACAATGCTATGGTGAGGTTTTGCATACCATATTTAACATCTGATTTTGGCATGTTTGCATGAGAACATTTGCTAATTAGCACTAAACAAAGTACAACTGAGGGAATGTCATTAGTTTTGCAGGTATTTGGTCATAAGCCAGAGTACTGGATATATTAAAATGTTGACCTGATGAGGTTAAAGGTTCAGTGTGTGATATTTAGGATTTATTGACAGAAATGCAATAGAATATACATAACGATGTTTTCAGTGGTGTATAAAGGCCATACATAATGAACTGTTATGTTTTTATTACCTCAGAATGAGCCATTTCTATCTACATAACCACGGGTCCCCCTTATATGGAGTTCGGTTTTCAAAGCGGGGCTGAACTTGCCTGTTTTGTGCTGGACAGGTAATTAAGTCAGTCCAACTATAGCAATGCAACTGAAAACTGTTCTTTGAAAGCTTAGCTTGAAGATGGCCATAATCACGGAGAGAAGCAACATGTTTCCTTTGTCAGTGGTGTAAAATATGTTGTTGGATTAATTTCATGTAACGTTGTTCTCTAGCGCTGTGTTTTGGCTTTGCTACTTGGACAGACTAATGTGCCACTTACTTTTGTGAAACAATCAGCTGATCAGTATTTTTGCCAATAAAAGTAGTAGTAGTAGTAGTGAGTAAGCAATTACTTGCAATTCACAATCCTCACCACTAGGTGTCAATAAAACTTACACTCTTAACATTTAATAGGCCTTTGAGACAGACTGTGACGACCACGCCGTGAAACCCATTATTTTCAATGGCTTGCGCCACTGCGGTTTGTTGCTGTGTCAAGCAAAGCGCAAGTGCAGCACAGCACACTGCTCAGCGACCTCACCTCCATCAAAGTTCAAAATAGTTGAACTTTTGCGCTGAACTCCGTGGCCAGCGCAGCGCAGATCGCTTCCTATCTGAAAGGGCCATTACAGATCGCCAAAGTGATTGAAGTTCATCCCCAGGCGGACATGAATGACGGTATCAAACAGTTGTATAGACATTTAACTCAAAACTGCAAATCTGTCTACTGCTTATCTTAAACACTGCCAATGTGACATAAAAAATGCAGTTAACATTCAAAATTTGCCATTTTTTTTTTAATATCACTCAAACCTGAGTGATTTGAAGCACTGAGGACATGGTGCACTGCTCGTGAGCTGGGGTTTTAATCATGTACTGATAGTACATTGTTGTACGTCGAAAATTACTCTCGTGACATGAAGAGTTTGTCCTGAAATAATGGACACCAAGCAAACTAAAACAAAAAATAGAAGTGGCTGAAAATAATTTCCATAATTTCCTAGTTATTGAGCTGTGTGATGAAAAGAAATATGGCCCGGGGGGGGTTCCTTCAGCTGATTGAATTCATGACAAGAATGGAGGGAGCAAGAATAACTGAGACAAAGCAAGACAAGATATGGAGTAAGAGAGAAGAGAGTGAACAAGAAGTTGAGGTTGAGCGAGAGAAGGTGTCAGGTCTGTAGGTTATAGTGAGCGAAGAAAAGAGTACTCTAAAGAGACAGAGAGAGAGGGCGAGACATAGCGTTAGAGGGAGAGAGAGAGAGAAAGCAGGGGGGCTTGTTCTCATGGCTGATTGAATCTTTGCTTAGTTTTGCTGGAGGCTTCTGAGCCTGACAGAAGAGCAAAGAACAGCTTTCACTGACATCATTAAGTGACCTTATCCAGCTTCTTTCATAAGACCATTCATGCTTCAAACACACACACACGTACATGCTGAAAGCTGCAAATGTACATACACAGATATTTACAAGCGTTTACGGATGCTCATATGGTTGTTTTAGGAATTATATAATTTCATATTTAATTCAACAATCAGTCGTTCCAGCAAGTGCCCCGGAACAGCGTGCATTTATCTTCAAGTGACAAAGGCTTCCATTGGCCATAGGAATTATGACGGGAGTAGAGGAGGAAGTGGGCGGCACGGTGGTGCAGTGGTTAGCGCTGTCACCTCGCAGCAAGAAGGTCGTGTGTACGAACCTCCGTTGTTCCGGGCCTTTCTGTGCAGAGTTTGCATGTTCTCCCAGTGTCTGTGCGTGTCTGCTCTGGCTTCCTCCCACCGTCCAAAGACATGCAGAATAGGTTGATTGGTGACCCTAAATTGTCCTATTGTGACCCTAAGGTGTGAATGTGAGCGTTACTTGTTGTCTGTCTACGTGTGTGGCCTGGGATAGATTGGTGACCTGTCCAGGGTGTACCCCGCCTTTCGCCCGATGTCAGCTGGGATTGGATCCAGCCCCTCGTGACCCTGTACACAGGATAAGCGGTTGGCGATGGATGGAAGAGGAGGAAGTCATGTGACGTTATAGAGCGACAAAGTCTGCATAGGCAGGAGGTGGGGTTGGGTCAACAAAACATTGTTAACACAGGAGACAGCTGTTGGTTCCCAAACCTTAATCAAGTGGTAATGTGACAATGACGGTGCTCATTTTTTTCCTGTCTCGTGCCAGACCTGTGATGAATATGTGTGAATGAAAGTGACTCCCACAGGAAACCTGAAGAAATGTCAGCCTTTATGTCAACCAGCATTTGGTCCCTGTGTGAAACAAGATTGATTTGATTTTTTAATAAAGTTAAGTAGCATTAAGGTAAATCTGTAGCATTAGCATTAGCTTCGAAGGCTGTGTTGAAAACGAGTAAAAATGCTGTCTCAGAAGTAGGGTTGGGACAATTTGTCGTCGTAATCGATTAGGTAAATACGTGTAGTGAAGCAGCATGAACACGTGAAGTGAAAGTTTCCTGGAGCACTAACGGCAGCACCGCAAATCGTGTTTACTCCACACAAGCACGGCACATTATCAGCACAAGGACACGTAGTCTGTTAAAATGTATTTCTTCATCGCCTTCATGTTGGGGATGAGATCTTGCGTGGAGCCCCAGATCGAGGGAGCTCATCAGTGGTCTTGTAAGTCTTCCATTTTCTTACAATTGCTCCCACAGTTGATTTATTCACACCAACCTGCTTGCCTATTGTAGATTCACTCTTCCCAGCCTGGTGCAGGTCTACAATTTTCTTCCTGGTGTCCTTCGACAGCTCTTTGGTCTTGGCCGTGGTTGAGTTTGGAGTCTGACTGTTTGAGGCTGTGGACTTCTTAAAGAAGAAGTTACAGGTCTGCGAGAGCCAGAAATCTTGCTTGTTTGTGGGTGACCAAATACTTATTTTCCACCATAATTTACAAATAAATTCTGACTGACTTAATACTTTTTGGCCCCACTGTAATTGAATAAAATATTGATTTATTGCTTAGACATGTTTTTGATTTATTTTGGATAAATTGGTAGGTTATGTTAAAGAGTAATAGGCAACTTTTTTTCTTCTTAATTTTTTTTTTCTTCTTTTTCTGTCGTAATAGACTTGAAAAATAATCGTTATGTACAGCTCTACTCAGAAGGTGTCAAACAGGGCAGTAAGGCATCTTCTGTTTCGAACAGAGTCGTAGTGTTAGCGTTAGCATTAGCGTTAGCATTAGCGTTAGCTAGCTGGCTAACTATGTTAATCTGAAAGCACCCCGTAGCCCCTTACCCTCAACCTAACTTTCATAGGGGTTTGTGTTAAACCTAAGGCACTGATTGCATGTATGCTCTTGAAACCAAGCAACATCAAATCTGCTGTAGTGCCTCCGATGAGACTGCTTTCGGTGTCTTTAATTGCTGAATAAACCTTTCAACAATGTATTAATGTATTATGTATGCAAGCAACATATTAATATATTATGAAATTCAATGGTTAGTGAAGCTCCATTTCATTAACTCTGTGCTTTACTGAAACAGACGCCATATTACTGTTGCATGCGCTGAGATGTGAAGTCTACTAAGTGCATTTCATGAAACTTATTTTTATCATGTTTAAAAGCAAGTCACACCACTTCTGTCACGATTAGAGCAGTAGATGGAGAAGCATGCTCCTTCTTTATAAATCAAAAAATAGTGAGTCATGTCAGTCACATATTGATATCCTGGTATATTCGATAAACTGAAGACTTGTGTAACCAAGACCAGATAATAACTTACTATTCAATACTTAGATGCACTCTGCCACCTGAGCATAATGTTTCTGATAATTTTTCTCAACATTCAATGTATTATCTCTCCATATACTACTTTATACTGGCAGTAAAAAAACTTATACGTATAGTTCTCCATTCCCATGCTTGTGTTGATTCTCATCCTCACTGTTTACACTTTTTATTGACTGACTTCCGTATTAAACCAACATAGATTTGTTTGGCTACACTGTGAATGGCCCACACAGTTGCTCCTCTGTTTTCTGTATTATTAAACCATATTATCCATAGGTGTCGCCAATCCAACCAGGACAGAAATCTTAAGGATTACACTTTTACAGTAAAGCACATAAACATGGGGATTCTCCATGGCATTAACCAGATAAACAGCAATAAAAGGTAAACCCAGAAATAAAAATCATTTAACATTATCTGTGGATGTGGTTTGATCACATTTGATTAATCAAAAATGAAATACAGTAGCTGACATCCCCTTTTTCCAACACAGCGCCGACAGCTTCAAACAAAAGAAGAGCACAGATCGAACACAAACTTAGGACTATCTCTCGTGTGAAATAACCAGTATTGCTTTAGCCCTGGCAAAGTAGTGTGTTCATGTAGGCTTATGCTACAAGATTCACGTGTTTTTACAGGTCACTCACATGGGCACAGGATGACATACATTACACAAGCACACGCACACATTACACATATTTTTATGTTGTATATTTGCTAAATACTGTAGGTTACCGAAAAGGTTTCCTTTTTCTCACATGCTGTATTCTGTAATATTTTAGGAGTATAGGCTGGTTTATCAGGGATGTTTCTTGGGGTTATGTCAAGCCACACTGTAATGCAATATAAGTCATAAACGTGGTGTGAGAGAGAGATTTTCCTAATCCTCTAACAAAAAAGGAAAGAGAAACAACTGACAACCAAGATAATACTACACTGCCAAGGTATCCCAGAAAAAAATCATCTTCATTTCAAATTTAAAGCTTAAGCACCGTGATTAAATATACTATACAAATAATCTTCTACTCACACAATGCACCTTTATGTAATGATGTCATAGGTTGCACAGGCTGGTGGCAAGAGAAATATATGAAAAGGAAGGAAAAAGGAAAATCTAATTTCTAAGTTTTTGACTGACCTTTGGATTGATGCTAGTTGAGAAAATGGCTTTTAAATATATTTTTTTTCAATTTCTTTCTGAACAAACTGGTGATACCTGTTAATGTAATGCCAATACAAGTATGCCCTGTCATTAATGAAATGAACCAGATATGAATGTATTCGACTATAATAAAATGTTCCTCTAAACTACCTCATCGTAGGAACAGACTAATCCCTGAAGTGAAGTGTGTGACTCATTTATGTAATGAAAAGGCAGTTGAGTTCATCCATATACATGTCTGATCTGTAGGTATGTTTCTAATCTGTCATGTCATCCATCCTGAATGAATAAAGCTTTACAGAGCTTATATGATGCGTGCCATGAGTGAGTCATCTGCCTGTATACTTAATGTGTTCAGCAGTGAAAACATTTGCTTATCACTGGATTATCTTAACTCTCTATGCTGAAAGTGCATATTCACAACACTGATGGAAAAGTTCAAATTCTAAGTTCTGCCTACAGTGCTGAAATTCTTATTGCCTTGAAATATAAGGGGTGGTGGGGTGGTGATGGCACAATGGATAAGACACTTGCCTTTGGTGTGAGAGACCCGGGTTCAATTCCCCACTGTGACCCATCTACCATTGTGTCCCTGAGCAAGACACTTAACCCCTAGTTGCTCCAGAGACGTGCAACCTCTGACATGTATACCAATTGTAAGTCACTTTGGATAAAAGCGTAAGATAAATGTAAAATAAGAAAACCTGTTCCAAGTTTCTAATACAAACACGCTTTTTGGATTAACTGTAGGGAGGAGACTCTCGTGATAGATCAGTTCTGCTGTCTGTGTCAAAGAGATGCCCCCCTGAAGTACCTGATAAACTCATTAGCAGATGGTAATCTGCCCTAACTCTCCATCACATACACTTTGATAGACATGACTTAATTAAAACTTTCACTCCCAGAAAGAAAGGAGTTTTGGGAAAGAAAGAGAGAAAGAGAACCAAGTCATCCACACAAGGTCAGCTACTAGTCACTCTTTGAGCTCAGTGTCTTGCCCAAGGTCGCTCCATCAGTGATTGCAACACCGCAACAAAAATTATCATCAGTTGAACCAGGAATACCACCTTTAAGATGTGGGATACAAAAATATGAAATGTGTTCATAAAGCACTCCGAGATTTAGGTGTAAGAAAGAGGCTTTTAAATTTAGTGGACTTTGAGATCTGCTGACTTTGCACAGCTACTGCGTGAAAACACAACAAAATTATCAAGGTCGTGCTGCATTTCGGTTTCCCCCCCCCAAAAAAACCAAAAAAAAACAATAGCCCAAATTTTTCCAGGAAACAAAGTTTTGGAGGTGCATGGTTTTCTTCAGCAAGAGCGTTGACTGAGCGTTCAGAGACAGTTAGCGTGGGGTGATTAAGGACCACACATTGAGCACGGCTGATTAACTATCTGAGAACAGATGGCTATCAGATGAGGCTTTCCATCAAACTCCTTCAGCTGGACAGGGTTCACGTCTGGTGCAGGCTCAGTGACAGCATTCAGGGAATTAAAGGGGAATACCACTCAATACAGAAACCAGAAAACGAGACCCTGAATCTGCCTTCTTGAAATATTTCGACAGAGAGTTTAACTCTACAAGTTGAAATTCTAACTGGTTGTGTTGAAAAGCTTTGTGAAACTGCTGCATATTTTGCCATTACTTAAGTGTGTCTTTACACAGAGACTTAGTTGATTTAGTACGTTTGAGCAGATGGTTATCATAGGAGATTTTCCATCAAATCTGCACAGCTGGAGAGAGTACACTGCAGGGAATTTGTACCTAATCTGCTCAACAAGACTGCTGCATGTGTCATGCTAAAATCCATCTTTTAGGTTGCTTTTTGATATGTGAAGGCTCAATCTATTAGAGTCTACAACAATGGAAAAGAGAGGGGGATTTCTTTTCTTTTCTTTAATGCAACCATCAGATGGTATGATTTCACACTTAAAAAGGCACCTCACTTCCTATCCGACTGACAGCACAGTTTTCGAAGAGTTAAATCTGAATTGCTGTGGTAGATGTCATCAGAAAAAGTCACATCACGCCATCTAACACTGTCACATAATGAAATTTTCAGAATTATGCAGAAGTGGTAGCTCAGTACAAGCTCAGTCTTAAAAACACTATCACTAGATAGTGGACAGAGAAGGGCTTCAGTTGAAGCTCAACACTAGTTCAGCTTCAACTGAAGCCCTTCTCTGTCCTCCTCAATGCAGTTGGACCACAATACAAACACACTCGCTATAAATATTTTCTTTTCAATTAGGCATCACGATCACAGTAGGTAATGTTATTTTTTTGTCAGTAACAATTCTCAAGGTAAATGTGCTATTAAAATAAGATGTTACCAGAATTTGACATGAGCTTGAAAATGAACTTCATGAACTATTATAATATTATAATATTTGGTCCCGTACTACACAAATGCATGAATGAACATTTTATGTGTTTCATTAAATAATTAAATAATCTCAATAAAAAGTTTGCTAATCTAAAGACACAGCTGTAATGAAGAACTCCCCTCCCCATCACCTATATTTTCATTTCTGATAAGAAAGGAAAAACATCCTCCTGCGACTCGAGCAATGAAGTAGCTGTGATTTAATGCGGTAAAAGTAGTATGGTAATTACTTTCAAAACATATCCATAGGCTGCATAGCCCTACACCTCACTAAGAGACCTTGACTGTAACATAAAGAGGCTAGTTAATGCTCAACATCATAGGTCAGAGGAGACAGAGAGAGAGAAGAATATGGGGTGTGTGTGAGAGAATGCACGAGACTGCTGCAGTGACAGGAGGAAACAAACCCAGCAAGCTTGTCAAAGCACAGATGAGGATCACTTAATCTAATCTTTCTTTACAGATTGAGCACAATTACAGTTTCTTGAAGATGAGTTTTAATAATTTTGGTGATGAATTTCATATGAGTTGTGGCCCTGGAACTTAATAGAATTATACTGTATATAGCAACAGAATATAGGAAGCAGTCTTCATTTGAAGACAGGCAAATAGAACCTTTGATATATTTGTTAAACTTTAAAACAATGTTATTAAGTTCATTGAAAAAGAAAACTGTAACCAAAACTGCCTCAGCCTCATTGCACGTACGCAAGTACATATTTCACATATTTCACATAAACATATTTACAGGAAAAATGCAGCCTCATAGTGACTCACTTCTTTACATAAAGAGTAAACCCTTGCTTGCGTGTCTTCTTATTGAGAAACTACTTTGCTGTCTGCCTCTGAGTCATCGCTGTCTGTGTACACTGTCTAAATCTGGATATCTGCCATGCAAATTTGTACTTTGCAAATGTCCAAAAAACTTTTCTAGTTTTCCGTGCGACTCAGGGTGTGCAGCTCTGTTTCATTCCCAAGTAATTTTATTTGCATTCTCTAGCTGAAAAAAAAAAAATAAACCTTGTAGCATCTGAACGGTGGCTACTCCTGTTCTTCCAGTACATAATGCTTTAACTGACAAGACTGATTGCCTGATTATTGTGAAATACGGCTGTGAGTTATAAATACTTCTGTCAGTAGGCAACAAAAACATCTCATACTGTTACTGTCACAAAAACAAAACTTTTAAACAAAGCCAAAGCAGTAAACATTCAAGAAAATAAAAGCATACAAGTAATATAAAAGAGCTCAGCAAACTTATTAGCTCTACTTTCCTTTGCTGAGCTTGCTTAGGTGGCTAACTTGCAATTAAACTATTTTATATGTCTAAATTATGTGACAGTAACTGCCCTCAAAAAAACCCAAACAGATTTCATTGCCTAAAAGTCTTTAAAGTAATAACTCAAATGGATACATGTATTCTGCTTCCTTACCTGTGCTGCCATCAGTGATAACTCCATTATCCCTGGATCAATGGTTGCCAGCCTGAGTGTGTAAAGAAAACACGTTTTGTTGGGAAAGTAAGAACGGTGATAGCAAATAAATGCAAAGGAGAAGACCACGAGGATGGACTGAAAACTGCACTGCTGTGCTTCGCAAGACGAGCGCAGTGAATGTGCTACATAATGACACAATGAATGTTTTTTATGCTTCATGGAGTTGATTCACTCAGCACATCTCGCTATCTGTCTCTGCATGGATGTGTATGTTTGGGGGTGGGGCAGGGGTAAACTTGTGCTTGAAGCATGCCAGGGAAACCTTGCAGAATTACTAATGTTTTTGCATGTAAGCTTTTTTTGACACTGCTACACAGTAGCTACATCTTCCTGCTACTACTTTCTATTATGAACGTCATAATCCCAAAAGTGGATCATTGAATTATTCATCTCCATCTGAAAAAATTACATTAAAATGATCTTGTAGCCTATATGTTTGTTTCTCCATCTTTCTCTCTCTCTTGGGTCCATCTCAGGTTTATAAAGTGGTCATAAGTTATAAATAGGCTAATGGGTTTGTTGTGGTCATTAATAAACCATTTCATAATGTCTTATACAATATGTTCATAACAATATCTTTTGGGTTGTCAGTGTGTGGAACCCTTGCCAATGTTTATCTCCTGTATGTTGCTTTGACTTTTAGCAAACTTTTTAATTTATCAGGGAGAAAAAGGCTGCAGGTCATCTGGACAATTTATCAACAACATATTAACGTTTTCATCTGCAGACTTAATATATTGTAACCACCCATTATTGATTACTTATTTAATATTTACAGTTGCTAGTACTTACTGATTGTTAAGCTGGCTGCATAAATATATATATCAGAACTGCTTGACAGATGGTCAGGACGGATGAACAGCTTCATGAAACATCCCACCGCCCAAATCTTTCTACATTTTAACTGAGGCGGCTACATCCAACAATTTCTATTACTCTCCGAAATCAACAATCTGACATTCCCACCCAGTCCCCGCAATGATTGGTCAGCTATGTGGAGATGAGAAAGTAAGCAGCCCTCTTTCTTATTCTTTATACGTCACTTTTCTTGTGAACTATTGAGTGCAACAAGGCCATCCAGGAGAGACTGTCATAAAATATGCACCATTATCCCATATTTAAATGATTATCACATCTTGCCTCTCTCTGTGACAGCAGGATTTTCACTCTCCTCTCAAGTGTGGCTGTTCGGAACAACTATGAACAGTTTGGATTTCTAACCCAGCCTCCTGACATGTTATTAATGAACACCTGCCAAAAGAGACTTCACATGTTCTGGCATGTTTCAACAACTCAAAAGTGGTTATAATTAATGATTTATAAGCAGTGGTAGATGGATATTAACCTTTAATGAAGCCAGTAGCTACAACTTATTAAAAATTGGTAAGTGGTGTGGTACAGAGAAAGATATAGCTTCTGACTATTTGGCAATTTAGTGTTTTGATACTGTACATTTCAATGGGTTTGACTATATTTAATGGATTTTGAACTTGTTTTAACACAATCTAACACAACTTAACAGCTTGTTTGAATGCGTATGTGGCGGGTTAGGGGCACCTCAGTATTTCTGTTTCTATTGCAGCTTTGTCACATTTTGCTTTTATTGATACACCAGCTTTTCTAACCCAGCCTAAAAAGGTTTTTGCTGTTGTGTTTCCATGCAGGTTTTTTAGGTGCTCATTAAAAATGTGCATAAAAAGAAGTGGAAGGAAAGGCACTTGAATTCAGTTTAAAAATCTACAAAAAACACAATAACTATATCACTTCACTGTCCAATATCCTGTGCAGTATATTAAGTGCATTTTCCTGTTTGTACAAACGGCCTCGGAAGATTCAAAAAAGAATCTCACAAATGCACCACGTTAAGGCACACGTAAAATGCAGTGGTGCTCAGATACAGCCAGACACACATGCACGCGACATTTTTTGCTTGTCTATGCTTAAAATGAGCTTGTGTGAGCGGTTGAATTTAATTTCTAAAGACAGTTTCACCCCAAGCCACTTATGTGTCTCCAATGTCACAGCACACCAAGCTGTTAACTGTAGACCTCTATTGTACTCTGTGGCCTTTGGAACAATTACTACTGCATGAGAAACCCCCCCTAAAATAGTCCGTGTTCTGGCTTCTGGGTGTGTTAATAGATGAGCGAGAAAATTACTACATATATGTGCCCTATGTACATGTAAGTATGTAGGCATGTGCTTGTAAGGCCGGGCTGCTTTAGCAGCAATGTGTGGCTCTTTCGTGCACAGTACAGGCCATTTGAGGAGAGATGGTCATTTTTCCTAAGGGCCAGTGAGTCCAGCTGTCAGCAGAGAGAGTGAGACATAAAGTTGTTTCAAACAAAAGAAACAAAGACGACAAAAATTGGTCAGATAGAGAGACAGGCAATTGACAGTTTTTTCAGGTGTTTATTACCCCACCACAGTTTGTCACTTAGTATGTTTTATGTGCTATATAGGACTACCGTCTGTCCAAGATTAGTTTGCCTGCAGTGTTTCTGTGTCTGCTAATTGTGTACAATTCTTTACACATCCACCTCCCATCTGCCTAAAACAGCTGTTTGACACAGACAGATAAAACACTTTGTGGCCACAAACACACTTTTAAAAAGATGTGACTGTTACCTGCCCCCCAAAAGGCTTCATATACGCACACACACAAAATTATGAACAGATGACTAACTTTCAAAAGGTGCTCTTTGTCTGCTTTCACTGTGCAGAAATGTGGTTTGCTGTTTGCAGCAAAACCTCTTTATAAAACAACTTAATAC
This sequence comes from Micropterus dolomieu, assembly GCF_021292245.1. NCBI lineage: Eukaryota > Metazoa > Chordata > Actinopteri > Centrarchiformes > Centrarchidae > Micropterus > Micropterus dolomieu. The sequence goes on along the minus strand of NC_060166.1, from coordinate 20,151,219 downwards.
CAGGGAAATTATTCAGCTACTGGAATGTATTGCTGAAAAAGAGTCAAACATGCATTAATTGGTTGCCTATTTACCCATCCAGTCGACACGGACAGACATTAGCATTCATTTAGAGTTCCAATGGCCTGGTATATATACACATAAGAGGAATTTGACTTCGGCAAAACCTTGCTCTCAATATACCTACTTTACGCAAAACAAGCATTAACAAAGAGCTCAAAACAGACACAGATTACAGCGGACAGTACACACGTACACACACTATAAACAAAAACAGTTTGATCAGTTAAATATTCATTAATTCTTGTCTATTAACACTTCCAGACATGCCGAGATATTAGCATTCATTTGGAGTTGTGTTTCTGTCCATCTGGTAAATGTTACGTCCAACATTTACTCTCCTTTTAGCTCTGGTTTGGTCTCCACTAACTCCTGAGGGAAACACCTACATCTTTAGCAGCCAAAATCTCATGTTACACATTTTTATTATATTGCAGTGTAGCTTTAAGTTACACTTAACTAAAATTAATCAAAATATGTCTGCTGGCATTTGATATTAATGTTGAGCAGAATCAAGGACTCAGTGGTGGCTTCATCCAAACACGTACCTCAACATTGTTGTGATATGTTTACAGCAGCTTCCAGTGTACAATACATACAGTATATAAAGAGCTGAGACACACATGCAGTAGTTATGTGTTTTACTGTACAGAGCATTTTCTTTTCAGAGCTTTTGCTGCTGCTGGTAACAAGAATCCCACTGCAGCCCCGGCAACTCCACCCACCACTGCTCCCATGCCTATGCAAAGCGGACCTCCTGCAGCACCGGCAGAAACCCCGATTGCAGCACCCACTTCAGCGGCTGCTAGGATTATTCCAGGATTAACAAATGGATTTTTCTTCTCTGCCATTTCTCTTGATTGTCTTTCATATGATTTCTGAAGAAGCTTTAGCTCTTCCTCCAGCAGTTCTCCTTTAAGTGTAGCCCTCAGTTTTTCTTCTTCTCTGTGTTGTTGCTCAGCACTGGCCTTCATATTCCTCTCTGCTTGTTCTTGGATTGCTCTCTCAGCTTTCTGGAACATTTCATTTGTGTAAAATGTTCTTCCATTATAACAGACCATACTTTCTATCTTTGCAAGCAACTGAGGTACCTGACTGTTATTGGGAACATTGTTATTGAAGACATGACATCGCCCATTACATTTTGCAATCAAATGGCTAAGGTGTTGACTCTGACTATAAAAATCTTCAATTCTTCTGTCTCCAAGCTGGTCACCATGAGTGAAGAGAACCAATGAGTAATTTGCAGCTTCTTTACCAAACACCTGCTGCAGGAGTTCAACAGTTTTCTTTTCTTCCTCTGTGAATCTGCACAACTGGATCACAATCAAGAACACATGGGGCCCAGGAGAGGAGAGAGAGATGCATTCTTTCAGCTTTAGGATCACTTGTTCTTCTTTGTACTTTGTATCATAAATTCCTGGTGTGTCAATGACCGCGACCTTCCATCTATCCACCTTTCCTTTGGCCTTGTCACATGTTGACGTCACAGAGAGTGGAGAGCAGACTGACTCAAAAGCCTTTCGATTAAGAATTGTATTTCCAGATGCACTCTTTCCACTTCCTGTCCTTCCAATCAGTACTATTCGAATTTCTTCATATGAATCAAAATCTACAAAACAACACGGGAAATGGTTTTAGTTGTTGGCTACTGAAGTGAGTTATTCAATAGGCTTTTAATATTAAACAGTGTATCACTTTTACCATAGAATGTAGTGACAGTTCAAATCTGAGGTATTAACAATGTTATTAAAGGTTATTAATTAGTATTGTTTTTAATGATAACAATGCAACTTTCATATAGGCCTATTTTTCTTCATGAGATAGCCAATATTTTTTGGGAAATCCATTCATTTGAGAGTTAGATGATGAGATCAATACCACAGATGTATGTACATTAAAAGTTTGTAAGATTGAACTATAACATTGTCAGACTCATGATAGACAGAAAAAACACCAAAATCGATGGAGCGGAACCAGAGATATCTTCTTATTTATCCCACACATATGTTAGGCATACAAGCTATTCATTTAGAATCAATTCCATAAGAAAAAATATTCATAGTAAAATTTGAATACAAAATGTGTGTGGCTGTATAATCTCCAAATGTTGTATTTTTGTATGACGTTTGTGCCAATAAACAGCCCTGACACATTTAGCTGGACCATGTCACATGACTTTTGTGGAAATCTTTCTGACATGAGAACCGAGCGTGCAGCCTTTTTTCCACTCTAATTATCAAAATAAAAACCTACAGAGAAAACAAAACAACAAACATAGCGTGGTGTCAAGATACATGTTAGCTAGGCTATGTATTGTTAAATTGGCAAATGGGTTTCTTAATTTGCATGTGTTTCTTGCAGCATTTTGTTTAAATGTCTTTCTCTATTCAGAACAAATAAACTCTACAATGGGCAAGAATGAAATTTAAAAGGGACAATCAGAAATCAATGTAGCAACATGTAGCCTTAAGATATTGGAAAATGTCTATAAAATCATCAACTCATCTCTCTGATCAAATCTCTTTCAATAATAAACACACTACAAACTTCATAAACTTAGGTACACAAGATCATGATCAAGATCATAGATAATTGAGTTTCACATACAGGTAAGTTTTGAAAACTACACAAATACAGTAAAATCAATAAATTAAAAGTAATAACAGTATTTTCCAGATTAGGACATCACAGCGCAAAAAGTGGTGAGAGAAGAAAAAGGAATTTAATATTGATAAAAATGTAATTTAAATGCTGCTGATTAACTGTATCACGTTTTGTAAAGTAATGCTGTACTTTATATAATTTCATATTAATAAAATGAACAGGGCAGAATGTTTGGGTTGTAGTTACTTTTCTGCGGTTCACTAGATTAATCTATCCCATGTCAGGCATTAAAGGATAAAATAAAAAAGGGAACACTCATATGTTAAAAATACAAATAGCTGAATAAACAAAAGACTAAAATAGCCATGAAAATACAGATTACCTCTGTCCCATACAGTTGCCACTTCACTTTGTCTCTGAATACTGTGGGCCATAATCTTAACAGATTCACACAAATGCCTAAATTATGAAAACAGTTCTGTCTTCTCCAGCAGGCTTATGAGAACTGGTGCTTCTTGGAGATGCACACAGTAGCTTATATTAACTTTGGCTCTTTGTTCTGTGTATGACAGCTTTCCGTCAACTATGTTTAAAGTCACCACTCAAGTTCAGTCACATTCTAGAGAAACAGACAGTACATAGCAACAGCAGATGAGTAGAACATAGATGTCACTCTGAATGTCACAGAATTTGTTAGGAGGTAAGGGAAAACTTTTGCATGCAAGTAGACACAGATGCCATGTAATCTCAGACCACCTCTCTGTACACACATAGTCTCACCCACCCACAAGCAGAGAGGTGACAGCCTTTGTGTTGTGTGTTTTTTTGAATTATTTTTCCATTTGAGCGTATGAGCGGTGCTTGGTGTGTTTTTGTTTGGGTCTGTCTGTTTCCTTGTACTCAGCTTTGGAGATCCCCTTTGTATTTCATATTACGGCTCGCACCTGCCCACACCTGAGTAGTTTCCATTAGCCCCGAATCCTGCCTTGGCTACCTTGTTGCTTAATAAATTGTTGAAAACTTCCCAAGCTGTCTGCGTGTCTGCATCTGGGTTCGAGACAAATTCCTGAAACATGACTATATTTAACGGGAAATCCAATCTAGTCTCATATAGTTGACAAAGGTTGACACTCGTCTGACTACCATCTGATCACCATTCAGTTTAGCAATTACAAGTTACAACAACAAAAATAACCAGCCAAACATCAGCATGTAAGCAATTATATTGTGAGCAATTTAGCATCTTTTTATTTTAATTTAACCAAAAGCACAGGTGTTCAAAATACAACTATGTTTATCATGTGCTTTTCACTTACAGTAGCAAGTTCCCATCAACACAGACACAATTACTGTCACTGCTGACTAACATTAGTGGAATGTTGCTGTTGTCTTTTCAAAGAAAGGTACCTTACTTCAACACTGAAAGCATCTGCTATGGGCCTCAATCACAGTTCATATGAATATCCAAGTTTAACATATGTGGACTTCATGATGTTTGAGACGTTTCCTTTAACTCACTGCATAATTTTGAATACTTTGTGTATTAGTTATTAGTTGTTATTATTATTATAAAAAGAAGAAAGGAACAAGGTTACTAACATATTTGACATTGACAAAATGTAGCAAAACATTTATTTAAACAAAAACGGTGGTGTCTGAAACACCATGTTGTGTAAAGAAGTGCATAGCACACTACATATTTAATATGGCAGTGTTTATTGACACGTCGTTGATGATTGGGTAACATCTCTGACACGCCCACCACAGGAGAGAAAATATATCTCAAAGCCCATTGCGCAACGTTGCACAGCTTTTCGAGGAACCGTGGCGTTCAACCAGGTAACTGTAGCAAACCAGTGCAAAACATTTTGAGGTTGAGGTTTGAGACAGACATGGTTCTCTCCCAACATGCAGTATCTCTCCCCTTAAATACTCTCAAGTACAAACACAACAGCAAATGGTAATCATAGACAAATGGTAATTTCATTTGGCGTTTTAGCATTTTACCGTTCGTAAGTATGTATGTATGCACGAGGGTAAGTATGTGCGTAGTATACTGTATACATGCAAAATGAGTATGTATATATGCACGAGTTGAGTATGTATGAATGTATGCGCAAGGGGAGTATGTATATACAGTATGCGCAAAGTGAGTATGCATATATGAGCAAGGTGAAGATGTATGTATGCGCGAGGTTAAGCATGTATGTATGCATAAGGCGAGTATGTAGTGGTTAACGCTCTTGTCTTTGGTGTGGGAGACCTCGGATCGATTCCTACTCACTGCATGCAGCAGGTCTGGGGATTATGGGGACATAAAAACTTTCATTTAATGTTTTTAGGGGAGATAAATGTGACTGCCAAATGAGCAAATGTACATGGAAGAGAAAAGGTTTTGCCCACCATGTTTTGTAAAGTAGCCTATTGCTGTACTGTACATAATTACATATGAATACAAGGAACAAGGCAGGATGTTTGGGTTATAGTTACTTTTATGCAATTCACTAGATTAATTTATCCCAGGTCAAGCATTTGAGCCCTGACGCCCCCGGTACCGGGGAAGCACGTGGTTTTTGTGCAAAATGTAGATTGAGAAATTCATGTTTGAAACTAGTATTGCATGACCCTATCCATGCTACACACCTCTGTGAAGCTAGGAGGCTCAGCTAGAAGCTCAAACCAACCATTTTTATCTACACCAAACACACATCAAACACCAAGCATCTAAATGAGCTTCTATCACAATATAAATTGCTCTGTGAGTACTGTACATGGCTGCAGTTATAAGCATCCAATTATCTCTAATCACAATGTATCCTCATGTCCAACCTCTCAAACCGAAGCTAATCTCAGCTGTATAGCTCACATCACTCAAATCACAAAAATTACAGACTCATTAGCTGGATAAAAGTAACAACAAATACACCAATATACATATACAATTACAACTGCTGACTTACTGACTTTTTCAGTCAAGTATTTCCAGCTGCAGCCCACAGACATGACGGAAGTTGAACTTCCAACTATGGTTTTTCCCAGAAGACAAACGTTTTTTCTTTAGAGGCCCACAACAGAACTTTAAATACTCTTCTTAGAGGTTTTGATGTTAGAAATAAACTGTGTAGATTTCGAATACTGGCAGTTTTACAAAATTTGATGGCAAATTGAAAGTGGGCTCAAACATTTTCGGAGTCAAGAAGCTCTACAAGTGCCTACGGGTGTTGTTATATAGCTGCAGTACCGGAGGCTGCACAGCAACACAATGGAAGTTAACCCTGTCTGCTAGCACGGTCGATGTGCGCAGCTGTAGGGTTAACCAGTCGACATGCATATAATCAATAACTTAGGTTTAGGCACACACACTCCTGTGATGGTTAGGGAAAGGGTAATAGGCTTCAGGGGGCTGTCAAGAATAGTTAGCTAGCTTGCTGGCAGTGTCGAGGAAAACAAGGGTCCAAGGGTAGCGAGAAAACACGCGGGGGAAGCTTGCTGGCAGCCAGTCAGCTCCCCGAGGCCCAGTCACACAGACCACTGCAGCCAACGTAGCAGACAGCAACGGCTGTACTATAGTGTTAATGTTCGTACCCATTAAACTCTCAGTAATGTTGTAAAGTTTTAACCTAAGTCAAGATACATCTGGCTCGTGATGTACAGAACATTCTTGGCTTGTGAAACTTAAAAGCTCTATGGAACAAATGAAAAATAAACAACGGTAGTATGAAAGTGGACTGTCATTGCTTTATTATCATTATTATAAATACATATTTGCAGGAATTATAGTATTAGTATACGATACTGTATAATTATAGTATAGTAACTATTAACGCATAATTACATACATGATTACTACATTGATACTTATCTTATTTTACGGTTCTGCGTGGGCCGAGCAGCCGACATAAACATCATTTCGTTTTGTGCGAGGTGGCTTCTGTAATGAACCATATATGGAAGTTCAACTTCCATCAACTTCTGTCACATTTGTCTGCCTGGTCTGCAGGCTGCAGCTGGACCCTTCTCTTTTCAGTCCAAAAATCAGCTGATTTGTTTCTAAAAATATGGGCGCCATCTTGATTATTGCACAAAACCTGAGAGCTGTGCTCATTCTCTCGCCTTTTTCTGCAGAGGAGGAGAAGCACCGCTTTGGAACACACGGTCTTTATAGCGTATCGCGGTCTGGTAGCCAACCCATAGTAGCTACATAGGCATTGTGTCAAATGAAAGGTCTGCTAAATCCAGATCGATTGATGCCCCCCTCTCACTGTGGGATGTTCCGTTCTCAAGTTTTATGCCTTTAAAGCATGGGATTTTTTTGGTCATAGAAATATTGATCAATATTCACTGTTTTTATCAATCGTTTAATGTTTTGGAAACTTTATGTTATTTGGAACGTGGTTGTGTGGACATAAATAGTCTTTTAAAGATAACTTCCAATAAAAGTCAACATTTAAACAGTAAATATGGCCAAAATATGGACATTCACCTGGTATATATTTTTTTTAAATTGTATGACAACTGTTGTATTTTAGTTGAGAGTTAGATGATGAGATATTTTAGTTTATTTTCATAAAATTTACAGTTACAGTTGCATTCCATGTGTATTAAAGATATTCTGTTGCATTATAATGGCCCTGCGATGGACTGGTGACCTGTACAGGGTGGACCCCGCCTTTCGCCCAATGTAAGATGGGATTGGCTCAAGGCCCTCCCGCGACTCTGTTATTCCTGATTCATTTTAGGTATGTTCTTTTAGGTGCTTTTCCTGGAAGAAGGTGGGCGTTTCCAGCAGGTTAAAGGACAAATAAAAAATGGATCATAAATAGCCATGAAAATGCTGATTACCTCTGTCCCATCTCTGAATGCAGTGGGCCATAATTTTAACAGATTGGGATTTCACACAAATGTCTAAATTAAACAGTGCTCTTTTCCGGCAAG
>NC_060166.1:20141495-20143597 GCF_021292245.1 Micropterus dolomieu | reverse complement strand
GCCGGCTGGTCATTTCGACAGACGCCTCCCTCACGGGCTGGGGCGCAGTCATGGACGGCCGCTTTGCAAGGGGATCCTGGCAGGTGCATCAATCCGAGTGGCATATCAACTGTCTCGAGATGTTGGCGGTGTTCCAGGCTCTAAGGAGTTTCCTGCCCAATCTCCAAGGCCACCACGTCCTGGTTCGTTCCGACAACACAGCGGTGGTGGCCTATCTGAATCACCAGGGCGGTCTGCGCTCGCGCCCTCTGTACAGACTGGCGCATCAGATCCTCCTGTGGTCCCAGCAGAGGTTACTATCGCTCAGGGCGATGTATCTCCCGGGGACGCAGAATCAGGGAGCAGACCTGCTGTCGAGGCAGAGGCTGAGGCCCGGGGAATGGAGACTTCACCCCAAAGTGGTGGAGCTCTTGTGCGAAGAGTTCGGCCCCATAGACGTGGATCTGTTTGCGTTTCAAGAGACTAAACACTGCCCGCTATGGTTTTCTCTATTGTCCCTTGCTGTTAAGTCTTATGTTACAAGGTCCCTTTCTCATCATCAAAACGTTGTTGTCCATGATACCCTGCAGCCCTGCTGTAGCATGAGAACCTATCAGTAGTAACTAGAGTTAACTATCAGTATTTAATTTTTATTTATCATAATCAACACTCATGTTTATTTTAATTTTTGGGACAAACAGTACAGGGGTCGGGACAATTGCTCGTAATTTGGGACTGTCTCGAACTTTTAGGGGCGTCTGGTCACCACGTAAATGAATAGAAAGTGGAGTATTATAAGGTTTGTTGGAGATAAAGAACAATTTTACGTAGGCATTCAGTTCGCTACAGTAGGTGGCGGTATTCACGTTGGTTCTAACCCGTCACTAAAACCAACAAAGAAGAAGAAGAAGAAGAAGAAGAAGAAAGCGTTTACTTCCGTGTAAATGTTATGAACGACTCCAACTTCCCTGTGTAGCTTGCTAACTAGTAGCAACTGCATCTTAGTACAGTTGGTTGTAACTGACGCCTACTAACTGTCTCCACCAAGGTAGCCCGAATGGATTATACTGCATGTTTTGGAAACTTTGTTATTTGGAACGTGGTTGTGTAGACATAAATAGTCTTTTAAAGATAACTTCCAATAAAAGTCAACATTTAAACAGTAAATATGGCCAAAATATGGACATTCACCTGATATATATATTTTTTAAATTGTATGATAACTGTTGTATTTTAGTTTATTTTTAGATGATGAGATATTTTAGTTTATTTTCATAAAATTTACAGTTACAGTTGCATTCCATGTGTATTAAAGATATTCTGTTGCATTATAATGGCCCTGCGATGGACTGGTGACCTGTACAGGGTGGACCCCGACTTTCGCCCAATGTAAAATGGGATTGGCTCAAGGCCCTCCCGCGACTCTGTTATTCCTGATTCATTTTAGGTATGTTCTTTTAGGTGCTTTTCCTGGAAGAAGGTGGGCGTTTCCAGCAGGTTAAAGGACAAATAAAAAATGGATCATAAATAGCCATGAAAATGCTGATTACCTCTGTCCCATCTCTGAATGCAGTGGGCCATAATTTTAACAGATTGGGATTTCACACAAATGTCTAAATTAAACAGTGCTCTTTTCCGGCAAGGTTATGAGAACTGTTCTCCTACACACTGTAGCACATATTAACTTTGGCTCTTTGTTCTGTATATGACAGCTTTCCATCAACTTTGTTTAAAGTCACCACTCAAGTTCCCCTTCGAGGGAACTCGACACTATGGGAACGCCTCTAGGCGTAGCAGGTCTGAACGTGAATGAAATCACTCCAATCCTATTGGCTTGTTGCTAGAACGGTAAGGTGTGACGGAATAACCGGAGGAGTATAAAGCACACCTGTACACACTCATCATTAGCTTTTTTCTATTCAGCAGGCGCTCTGTATGTTGTTTGAAGAAAGCTCCAGTCCTACAAGCAGTGTGTCTTACCTGAAGAAGAAGTCTACCAGCATGTCCGGCAACCAGATGTACAGAAGGTGTGTTTTTTCTTGCCCTCGGTACATCACGGATGGAGATTCTCATGAGATGTGTGTCTCATGTTTGGGGATGGAGCACGCCCGGGCAGCTCTCGA
>NC_060166.1:20113955-20141475 GCF_021292245.1 Micropterus dolomieu | reverse complement strand
ATTACCTCTGTCCCATCTCTGAATGCAGTGGGCCATAATTTTAACAGATTGGGATTTCACACAAATGTCTAAATTAAACAGTGCTCTTTTCCGGCAAGGTTATGAGAACTGTTCTCCTACACACTGTAGCACATATTAACTTTGGCTCTTTGTTCTGTATATGACAGCTTTCCATCAACTTTGTTTAAAGTCACCACTCAAGTTCAGTCACATTCGAGAGAAACAGACAGTACATGCCAACTGTATAGACAGGACATACATGTTAGTGGAATTTGTAAGTAGGCCTAGCTGTGGAAAAACTTTTGCACCACCCAGAAGAGATTTATTGACATGAAAACAATGCTAGGAACTGTAAGGATTTCAAAAGATACTGATCTTAAAATATTTTAAATTCAGGTTACATGTAGGGACTACAGTAAGTCGTCTGTAATAGTGAGGCCATCACACTACATCCTATAGTTAAGTCTATTGTCCCTTGCTGTTAAGTCTTATGTTACAAGGTCCCTTTCTCATCATCAAAACGTTGTTGTCCATGATACCCTGCAGCCCTGCTGTAGCATGAGAACCACACAACTATCAGTATTTAATTTTTATTTATCATAATCAACACTCATGTTTATTTTAATTTTTGGGACAAACAGTACAGGGGTCGGGACAATTGCTCGTAATTTGGGACTGTCTCGAACTTTTAGGGGCGTCTGGTCACCACGTAAATGAATAGAAAGTGGAGTATTATAAGGTTTGTTGGAGATAAAGAACAATTTTACGTAGGCATTCAGTTCGCTACAGTAGGTGGCGGTATTCACGTTGGTTCTAACCCGTCACTAAAACCAACAAAGAAGAAGAAGAAGAAGAAGAAGAAGAAAGCGTTTACTTCCGTGTAAATGTTATCAACGACTCCAACTTCCCTGTGTAGCTTGCTAACTAGTAACAACTGCATCTTAGTACAGTTGGTTGTAACTGACGCCTACTAACTGTCTCCACCAAGGTAGCCCGAATGGATTATACTGCAACTCAGAGTGGGTTCAGACAGCGTAAGTTACGTACGTGATGTTATCAATCAAATCAGTATTTAATATTGCCGGCTGAATGAGCACGTTCTGTATTTGCTAGCTTTCGGGAGTCCGACCTATTACTGAACTGAAATGGGGATGTTGCTGCCGCTGAACTCCTCTGTTTTCAGCCGGTTGAGGCTTACAACTAACTTAACGTTAATCAACTTGTGAAAACACAGACATGAACACGTTAAATGTAGCCACCAACTTCTAGCGTTAGCCAATGTAAATCGGAATTAGCAGCCGATAGCTTGTTCACAAACTTATGAACGCCAGCTAAGTAAACACGATGCTAACTGCTAGCTGATTAACGTTACCCAAGTGTTACCGTTGACCAGACTAGCTAACGGTGTGGGTCCCCTCTGCGTGGAGGTTTATTTGCAATGACAGCACAGACTATTTAAGCCGAACTGTGGTGCTATATTAAGATAGGTTAAGTTACGTCTTTGTGTTCTTCCACGTTGACGCATGCTAGCTAACGTTAAAGCTGACATTACTGTTTACAAGCTTCAGTCTGGGTTTGACTTTGAGGCTTGGTTTATGCAAGAGGCGTATTTTGGTTCCCCAGACGTGTTATTTTGACTTAGATCCACTGGAAGGGAAGTCTGATGAGTTTAAGGGTTGCCAAATTTAACGTTACTTCAAGTCCCTGAAACACATATTTCTGAACAGACATTTGTGCATCACCAAAATGTAAAAAAGCATCCCCACAGCATACTTTTCAGAGGATGCAAACAAACCTGAATAATCTTATTTATCGCTAAAAATAAATGTTTTCCACAATCAGACCTACTGGGTGAGCACCATAGCCAAGGCACATTATGTTGTACAAGATGGAAACCACAACGTTAATGTTGACAGACAGTGTGTCAGGTTGTAAGTAGAGGGGTTTCTGTTTGTGTGGATGCTGTACTGTGCTGTCAGGATGTTTAGGATGATGTTATCTCTGCTGTTGTGATAAGTGTGTGATAATGTTATTACTGTTTCAGGGACTGGAGTTTAAGAGCTTTTTCTCTCCTGCACAGAGCTTTCACACTGGGGTTGTGTGCGCACGGATTTGTCATTTTGTTTAGCTTTGTTTAAATTGATGTGCATTTTGAGGATATTTGACGCAATATGTAGCAGTACATGTTTACTTAATAGCCCCTTCAGAAGTGGAAAATGAACTTTCTGCTATAGATGTTCACCAGTGTGTTGATGTTCACTGTCACCTAGTGATGCGGGCTACACATCACATCTCCAGACATTCATATTTCAAAGTGGTTAATGTCTGCGGAGCTCAGTAAAGACTTGGGTACCTAAATACAGAAAAAAGGCAAGTGTAATTTTAAAACAATACGAGCTTGGCAAGGGAAAGTCTGGTCAAGTTTTTTCTTGCAAACTGAAGCATGCTGGTTTCTCAGATTTCCTGTGACTAGTGGCTGCCTTGCATTTGCTTGCTTTACTAATTTTGCCCAATTTGTGAATCCCCTAAATTAGTTACACATGTCACAGATCTTTCTTTAACCGTTGTCTCTTTTCATCCAGAGCCTAATATGCGCCTCAGAAATAGCTCTGTGGATGGTTCAGAAGGTAGCCAGCTGTTTGAGGATATGAGTGGAGCTGCGCCTGGATCACAGACAGAGTACAGGTGGGAGGCCTGCCAGCCAGGCCGCTATTGCTCCTGCAGATGTAGAACATTTCCATTTTTATGATGGACACATTGTGAATATATATGTCTTCTTATTGTAGTTTGTATCATACAATCAATCAGTGACTTTGACTCTTTGGGGAAGAGAAAGAACATAACTGTAATTTACTTTGCGTCATCTCCTCCCAACAGATTTTACTATATGCTTGTATTTTATTAAGCCAATTCATCCATCATGTTCTCTCAGCTGATACATTTTCTTGCGTCATGCTTGGCAGGAACCCGCAGGCCGGTCCTCAAGCAGCAGGATTTCCCGGCCAGTCCATCCTGTCAGACCCCATGTCTAACCTGGCCATGGCATATGGCAGCTCACTGGCGTCCCAGGGAAGGGAAATGGTGGACAAGAATGTAAGAGTCACTCGTTGATATTTCTTTTGAATGCTTCTGCTTACCAGGACGGATGCAAAATGGCTCCCCATAAAATGGACGGGCTGAACAGAAAGGCCATGTTAAATGATTTCCCGTATTGAAAAATGAAACCATCGAATCATTCATGTGTGTATGACTGTGTGCTCGTTTGTTTCAGCTGGACAGGTTCATTCCAATTTCTAAGCTGAAATACTACTTTGCCGTGGATACAGTGTACGTGGGGAAGAAGCTGGGCCTTCTGATTTTCCCTTATATGCACAAGGTAAGTCTGCTTGTTATTATGCCTGCCGCTTTGCATAGGAGAAGGTAACCCTGTGCATGTGAAGATATGTTGAATTGTCTCTGCTGGCGACTGAGGTTTTCCCTAAAATGCTCCAGGCTGAGATAAAAGACCTGCTTCAACTTCTGCCTCAAGCGGTTGCATTATATTTCTTCTTAGCCTACAGATATACCCCTCTGCCTGTGTTTTGGATATTACATAAACAGGATTTTTCAGAAGATGTTTGAGATGTGTGGTCTCAGCAGAAGTCAACCACAAATCTATTTTTGTGTTGAGAGGCATGGATAAAATATTCAGGACTTTCCCTGTGAAATGCTGCATGCTTTCAGTATCAAAGTTTAGTCAGTTAAGATTTAGTAAATTCCAAGTGTGTGATCGTGTGTGTGTTGCAGAACTGGGAGGTGAACTACCAGCACGACACTCCTGTGGCTCCACGCTTTGATGTGAACGCTCCCGATCTCTACATTCCTGCCATGGGCTTCATCACATACGTCCTGGTGGCTGGACTGGCGCTCGGCACACAGAACAGGTACACATAACAAATTGATACAGGTTTGGAAAAGACATGCTGAACTAAAGCTTTATGATCTTTTGCGTGTTTGTGTAAGCAGAGCAACAACCGTTTTTAGGAGCTTAAAACCACAAAGCAATTAAAACATCCTTCTTGTGTTTTTGAGCTTATGTCAGCAACATATTACAAAGAAAAAAAAATCTGCATGGATTAATTACAGTGTTGCAATGATTCAGTCAAAGTGTTTTTGCAAAGTAATAACATTATTAACATATTTAGTGGATTGCCAAATGGTACAGACATGAATATCACCCTATACATACACACAAAAAACCTTTCATCTTGAGAATAAATAATGATGTACCACTTCACATTGATGACTGACACATTGCTATTAGAGTCTACAGTATGAAAATCTATCTGAATTATTTTGTGTACCCTTTAGGTTTTCTCCGGAGCTGCTGGGAGTTCAGGCCAGCTCAGCGTTGGTGTGGCTGATCATGGAAGTCCTGGCGGTCCTGCTGTCGCTCTACCTTGTGACCGTAAACACAGACCTCACAACCATAGACCTGCTGGCCTTTTCTGGCTACAAATACGTTGGGTATGTACAGCATCTGTGTTTACATTTTCATCACTAACTCACTCATTTCACACACCCGCCGCTGGTTTGTCTTTATTTTGCTCAGTTGTTATTCTTTTCCAATGGCTAATTTTTCCTTGTATGATGCTAAGGACAAAACATTTTGTCACTTTTGTTTTTATTTTCTTAGTTTGAATGTTATACCTAACCTGTGACTGTGTCTTTCTCTTTATGTTTCTTTAGGATGATCATAGGGGTAGTAGCAGGCCTGTTGTTTGGGAGGCTAGCGTACTTTCTCTCTCTACTGTGGTGCTGTGTTGCCATCTTTGTCTTTATGGTGAGTAGCAACATTTACTTACTAGTTTTTAATGATTGATCTCCAGTTTACAAATAATTGTGGATGCTTTGTTAACCAGGGTTAAAAATCACATGGGTACAGCGTAGACCGATGGTCATGATACCTTACACCTGTCATTTTTTTTAGCATTTGCAACTTACTGGGAAACAATATTTAATCTTTTGATGTGAATGCATATACGACACTTGTACTGCCTTTTCCACATTTGTTTGTGCCGCACTGATGGACGTGATAGCTTTAGCTTTGATATAACACACAGAATCCCAGTGAGCAATGGCAGCTAGTAGCAGAAATATCACTAACCTGGACTAAACCAACAAGTTAGTTATTTCATCTGTGGGTACCTGATTCCTACAGTGTCCACAGAGACCCCCCTGTACCTCACTACTAGGAGACCTGCCAGACACTTAATATATGCATACTCCAGTAATGTATAACATTAGGTCCCCTGGCAATGCATGTAAGATGCTGGAAATATTATTTCTTTCTTGGCATCCTGTACATTTTCACTCCTTCTCACCCTTTCCTCCCCTTACCAAAACTCTCTCCAATACCTATGTCAGCTTTTTGCCACCTGTCTGCGTACACATCTCAAAATTTCATGCAGACATCTGAATCCCAAGTTTTTCTTCTGTTTACTGTTTTACTCTAATCATACCCTGGAAGCATATGTCTGGATAATAATAAGGTACATCTGTACACTCTAATGAAATCCAATACAACAGCTTTAAGTTAAGTTTTTGGTGACCGTGTCAGAAATGTGTAAATTCAATAATAATAATATCTTTATTTGTATAGATAATAATGGTGTGTCTAGTAGGTGTACCTAATAAAGTGGCCACTGAGTGCCTATTCCTCTGCTCTCCTCTCATTTCATTGCTTTATTTTTTGTCTTCAGACCACTATATTAAATTTGTGTAATAGAAAGGGTCCCATGGTGGAAATGATGAAATTTCACAAATGTTCATCAACTCAAAACATGTAAAATCTATAAATAAATAATGAACTCACCACAAGTCACATGGTCAGCGGATGGCTCAGCTGACAAGTTTGTTTAATGGTTGATGGGAAAATTTCTTTGACGGGTCCCTCCTCAGATCCGCACTCTGCGTCTGAAGCTGTTATCTGAGGCAGCGGCGGAGGGGAGGCTGGTGAGAGGAGCCAGAAACCAGCTGAGGATGTACCTCACCATGTCTATAGCAGCAGCACAGCCCATCTTCATGTACTGGCTCACCTACCATCTCATCAGATAAAACCTGGAACGCACACTCATTGCGTAGAAGACGAACCCCCCCACCCCCCCGTAAAAACACTCAAGAAAACAAACACACGCATATCACAGAAGCTGGACTTGGATGAAACACACAACGGCCACAGCTGTCCGGATAATATCCCCCCACTTTCCAGACATGAAGACAGAACTACACATTCACAAGACTCATGTATGCATGGGGCAAATACAACATACGCTACAAGACAGTAAAGAGACGATGTGAGGCATCACTGCCTTTTCTCTCACAGCACAGCCCCACGTCATTAGTATTGCCTTTATTTGTCTTTTTTTATGTTCTGTCTTCAAAGATTTCTAGCGAGAGTAAGGTGGCTTTAAGTTGTTTTTCTACCGTGTAATTATTTGTTAATTATGCTTTTTAGGAATATTTAAGTATGTTTGTGGAAGTATTATTGCTTTTGTCTGATATCTCATTAAGTGTTTTTTTTTCTCAGCCAGCAGAAAGAAAGCACACAAACCGTCCATTTAATGAAAAGGAAAAACACTCAAATTCAGGTATAAAAGGTATCAAGTGGCTCTGCTTCGAAGGTTGAGTAGGATTACTTTTCCCCTGGTCCTAATGTTTGTTTCATGGCTGAGAAAAATACCTGTTCTGTCATCACTGGATCTGGAAACAAGGGTTATCTAACTGGTGTGTACGTGTGGGTTTAGTGCCACCCCCATGTGATCTGTTTAAATCCTTTTGTATGTGCTTTGATACACGTATGAGCTTTGCTGCCTGACAACTCTTGAATAGAAACCGTGTAAGCCACGTTAAGGTGTAGACCTCACCATGAAACGTCGAGTTGACTTTGATATCCGTTTTAAAACCGAGTAAATTATTTACTGCTTTTCATATTGAAAGTCAGATGGAATAAAGAAAGGAAAGAGGTGAGCTGGTCTGTTCTGTGTGTGTGTCCTTGAGATACTTCAAATATTTTAATGTCCGAAATGCTTTCTAGTGCTTGTAAATCATCTAATGTCCCTATGAAACAAGCTGCTTCTTTTTATGTAGCCGATGCTAGCTCAAACCAGGGTATAATTCACATCCACTTGAATTAATTCAGGAAACAAAATTCAGGGTATTTGCATTATCCTCAGATGAAACGTATTATTGATGAATGCTAAAATGCTTATCTCGTTTAACTTTAGGTGCCAATAAGAACTTCTTCCTAAGGTTTTGACAAAGTGCTCATTTAAATAATAATCCTGAAGTTGCAGCATCTCATTATGAATGAGCAGGCAATTTAAACACACTTTATTTGTTTTCATGATAAATAATAAATGGACCCCAGCCCTGATGGTTGAAGTAGGCTGAAAGCAAAGAACAGATCAAAACAAGCCATTGAAATGATGTGATGACTGAAAAATAAAGTTTGACTGATGGAGCTGCTGAGATGCGAGTTGTTTTGTGTTCAAATTTCTCTCTGAATTGCCTTTCTTCATATATGAATTTGTTCTAATCACATTATTATTGCAGATAAATGTGCGTGAAAGGAAATAACTCATAATCAACCATTTATACAAATACAGGCCTTAAGTTTATAAGATACATGTTTGCACTTTTTAGTTTTTAGCTGGATATTAAGCCTGCTGTTAACTACAAAATCAAGAATGGTTTTAATTTCTTTTTTTTAAGACTATGCAAATTTAGCTGTCTCTGCCCACTAGAGAATGAAATAAACCAGGTCCTTACAGAATATTGTGTGTGGTTTACAGCCAATCATTAAAACATTTTCAACATGATAATAAACTCAAAGCTAGTATTTATTTACTTAAGGTACAAACAGCAATGAAAAAAGGCATTTCCCTTAATTTCACACAGTCTTTTATGGTTTTTTATGGCACTAACATAAAATATTTGCTATAAGGTTTAAGCTTGTGTAAGAAACAGAAAAAGTACTTAATGCTAACAATGTCAAGATATAAAGTATCAAAAAAGTGAGGTTATCATCTCAGTACAGTAGCGGTGACAGAAAGCAATGGCCACAACTGCTGACTTTATTTATAATGAAGCGAAAAATGATTTAGAAATTTTGGCCCAACATTCACCCCTCTGTCACATGACCTGGATACTTAACACCAGTGATTCTATTTACTGTATGCATCCTGATCCTGTACGTGATGAGCGTAAGCATTTCAGGACGCATTTACTTCCTTTCAATCGTTCCTTCTTGTCCATGTTTTAGTTTGTGACTTGACAACGGTGAATAAATACGTGAAAACACTGGTTCTAACTCTAATAGTTAAATAACTGTAAACTGCGCTGTTGAAAAACATGATCAAACAAGACGTCAATATTTAACATGTGCAAGTGGCATCAACATTAATAAGTGAAAAAAACCTGCATGTATTACTGCCCACTTTCTCAAACTACTAAATGACAGCACATGGGCTGCTGATCTACGTCAATGGATCAAGTTAGAACTTACTTTATGACAATTATATAGCAGTGTCTACATTTAGAAGAATGCATTACATTTGGTAGATTATACTAACAAAACTAACTGGAAACAATGGAGTGTTTTTAAATAAGCACTCGTTGTGACTTCAGCCTGCATGGTCTTCTTTCCAGAAGCCTCTGTTGTGATTGATAGCCTGATGAAGCCTGGTGTGCATCGTCCTCTCGACTGGGTATCTCTGGTAGATGGGCAGTAATAACAGGCAATGACAGGTCAGGGATTCTGGCAAGTGGAGGTCAGTGGAATCGGGCAGGACAGCGACTCTCATCTTGATGCTCTCCATACCCAGGAAGGGAACACGGTCGCAGCCGGTCAGGAACACTGGCGACAAAAACAAGGAAGAGATAATGCTAAATGATCTGAAATTCAACTTAAATTAAAGAAAACTTTGTAGATTACCAAGGCAAACTTTTACATTTCATTCTCTTAGCTCTTCCTTAAGTCTGAAACTTACCACTCTGCTGTAAAGTAAAACTTCATAAGTGATATTAAGCTCAATCATGTATAACACTTACAAAGGAATTTTTTCTTTTCCTCTGCGGTCAGTTTCTCAAACACCTCCCAGAAGGTAACGATGTTTGGATGCTCAGCATGGTAGTCTCCTTCATAAACTGTGTTCTGTTTGGGAAAATAAAAAATAAGTAAAGTAAGTAGAAATCTGAAAAAAAAAAAAAAGTGTTCTAAATTAAAAGGGGCGTGCTGGTGCTGTTACATGTTTTTTTCTTTTTGGCTTGTGCCCTCAAAGAAAAAACTTTAGCTGGAACCCCTTGTCACATTTCAGATTTATCCTCTTACCTTCTCAAATGGTTTCATTTAAATAATGATTTCAGACTCAAATAAAACCAAAGATTAGAGATTTTTTTTTTAAATGAATATACATTTGTATAGCAGAACTTTTGCCCTTCTCTTTTACCCTATTAATTATCTCACAATCACTGAGACTTATCTTGTGACCTTTTTGAGGGGACCTGACCCCTAGGTTGGAAACCACTGGACTAAACTATCTAATTTGACCAGCTACAGTAAAAGGCAACATATGTGTTGTTCAATATTAATCTAATAATGTCATATCTTAATATATATATTACTCACAAGTAAATTTACTTTTCTTGCTTTAAGTACATTTTGCTGATAATACACTTTGACTTTGAAAAACAAGACTTTCAATTGTAATAGAGTATTTTTTAGACTGTTGTTCTTTACTTCAGTAAAGAATCTGAATATTTCTTCCACCACTGACTTCATATAATTTACAGCACAATCATTTTGAAAGCAAGTTTTCCATTTGATTTCCTGCGTTATGTTACAGCATTGCTTTAAAAAGGTAATCCATCAGCAAACATTAAGTCGTCCTTTTGTATTCTTTGGTCCAAGTTCAATAGTGTGATGATGCATTTTTGCATGCAGCAATTGTCTTCAAATCTTTTCTTTTTGGTGTGTTCAGGTGATAGTGGCAAACTCCAAAACTACCAAAAAGCACTGAATTCATGCTGTCAGAAAATCGAATGTGTAAAATTGGTTGTTTCTTGCAGGAAATTAGTTGCTGTTTAGCAGCTGATTTACAAGTCTTGGAATGACTTCCCCACAAGAACGTGGACACACAAAATTGTAGCAACTATTTTCAAAACTTTGTTTCTTGAACTCACAACATAAAACTAATATGTGGAAAAAAACTGTTCATTCAATCTTGTTTGCCGTATTTTCATACTGCATACTTGTTTAAAATGATCTTGTTGGACACAAGTTAAAATATTCAGAATATCTGAATTTGAAATAAGTGTGTAAAGATACATTTCAGAATCTACGTTTCTGACTCTCTTCACGATTCAAGAGTCAAAACTTCTCCAGGTTTTCAACAGACCTGTTTGAACACATCCCAGTCGTAGTTTTCTTGGCCCACCATCACTGCTTGCAACTCCTCCGGCTGGAAGAACTCCACCACGTCGATGTCACACACCTTGAAGAACCCTCTCTTGAATGCACCAAACACTCCCTCCACCGATTTGTTGAAGACATAGTTGACAAAGGCAGCTATGAAATCTTTCCTATTAATGAAAAAAAGTGGCTTTAACCGAGTGCTGACATTTTCCAGCGTCTCTGTTTACATGAATGTTCTTTATATAACCCGAGAGTAGCTCCACACTAAATCTTGAATGGCAGAAAGTATTGTTGCACTGCTGACAGTGTGAACTCATGCTGCATGTTTGACTGACTCAATCAGTAATGTCACAGGAGGGATTTTGCAGTTCACAAATCATATAACCAGATGGCAGCAAAAGCAGCATTTTCAGCCCAAGTAAGAGTGGCTAATTATGTGTCGAGAGTACACTCTGTGAAAGTCAGGACGATATCAGAGACACAGGCTGACAGAAATGTAATACAGACTCTAAATCTGTGCTGTTGTGAGTGCAGATTGTAACATACAGGAATCTTGTATAAACACACCTGTTTGACCACGTTACAAGTTTTCCAGGTTCTGTTGGATCAAGTTCAACTGTCTCACCACCCCAGCTCACCTGTAATGAATCATATTTACAGTTAGATCATATATTGCAGCCACACATGTAGGCAACAGAGTCACAGTACTAAAACCAGAATAGTGTTTGGCGGCATGTGGGTGGGAAAAAGGGAGTGCAGGGCAGGCTATGTGTCCAGCAGGTACGCATCAGAGTAGTGGAATGAAGGGAAAAAAGTTATTTTGTATAGAATAGTGTGCGTTTTATTATATAGATGTATGCAAAATTTTGTATATTTATATTTTGTATAGATTATACTCATTTTCCTTAAAAATTTATAACATCAGGTATGGAATTAATCTGCAGATGCTCCTGTCCAAGATGTGACCAAACCTCTCTATGGATGTCATGTCAGTTTTTGAGCCGAAACAAAGTTTAGTTTTGCTATGTCGTAACCTAATGCATATCGTATAATGTCAAATATTGCCAAAAAGACAAAAGTCTAAGCTTTACGATGGCAATAAAATAAATTTTTCAAAAATTGTGTATCACTGCAACCACAAGAGGACAGATATGCATGCACACACATGACCAAAAGCATGATCCCCTCCAAGGCTTACGCCTGGAGGAGATGACACTAGCAGTTATTTTCTTATGCAGTATTGTAGAGTATAGTAAACCTACAGCGAATGTAGTCTCCAGGTTTTCAACTACTTCTGAAGTGTAGTCCTCTATCAATAACCGCAAAGACCTGAAAATACAGTTTATACAACATCAGTTATAATATATCTGCCAGTCAACTACAGCAAAAGTGTATCAAAACTACCAAACAGACTATATAACTGTTGTTAATCAAGGTGACAGAACAATAGCTGTAGATTGAAAAAAAGAGCAACAAAAATTGCACAAAACAAGAAACTGCAAAGCAGCTCTGTGTTACATTTTTAAATCTTACTCTCCGACTACAGGTTCAAACTCCCTCATGTCATCCAGTGAGGGTCTGATGCTAAGCAGCTTCTTGAAGAGAACCAATGGGCAGGGCAGGTGGACAATGTTGTGGTTGTAGAGAGCCAGGCCACACAGAATGCCAAACAGGAAGTAAGTCTTCTCCTCAACTTTTGGCTGTTTGGATGATGACAGACACACAATTAGGATTTAGTACAATTAAATAACTGTTTTGTAAAAGTGCTGACAGGGTGATTAAGTCAAATGTACATTATGCGTTGCTTTAAGATGAAAAACCTTTACATCCTGGGCATCAGAGATCCCGTAAACGCAGGATTACTGTATGCAAGAATTTAATTCTTACAGTAGTTTTCTCTTTAATTAACTGGTCTTACCTTTGGAGGGAACCAGGCTAGTGTCTGACTCTCGTTGTAAATGAACATTTCAGACTTGGGAGCTATCAGCTCATCGAACACATGCAGGAAGAGGTCCCTTTTGTTGACATTCATCACTTTTCTGTCGTCCACAAATTGCACCTAGAAAGGATAGAATAATACATTTTTTAAAACCCCACTGAAGTGTTCCTGAATACTAAGGGAATAGCCATCAATAGCCATATAAATACCCATGTGCTGGAGCAACCTTTTAATTTAATTATTAATTAAATTTAAATTATTCTGAAATTACGTAGTATAAAGACAAATTTTGCTTCAAAACACTAAAGCTGGTAAAACTTGGACATTTCGATGATGTGTTTACCAAAAGCTCCCTTTTGAAGGCGCAGTGGTCAGCTGCGGCAAGCTGCCTGAAGGTGTCCTCGACAAGGTGAGTTCGTCTCAGAGTTAGCTGGAAGACTGGAGCCGGGGCAGAGTCTGCAGCACCTAGCAGGGATTCATCAGGCAACGCCAAAGCCCATTCATGAATGAGATGTTGTGCTCTCTGTAATTACAAAACTCTTCTTTAAAAAGAAATCTACTTACAGATGGAAAGCCATTTTAACATAATCATTGAGTTCATGAGATAAATTAATGCTTAAATTAAATGTAGGGTGGGCAGTTTATTTATATATTGTTTTGGGGGAGTGGCTTTGGAGGAAAGACTGAAGGGAGGAGGTGCTTTAGATAGACATCCAGATATCTCTTGTTACTTTCTCTAAAGTTGCCTACCACAGCTTTAAGAAACAATTAATTAATGTAAACATTTAGTGAAATTTTAACAAATGATCTATTTGGAAGCATACTGTACCTTCATAATCACTGCAAAGATGTTAAAGACTGCCACCTTGCAAACCAGAGTGAACAGGAATGGGTAGCGGCAGAAAATAGCGGGGGTGTTGACGTCATCCTTTAAGAAAATAGTCGATGATTTGCCAATAAATAATTTCAGCAATAAGAAGTCCAACATCAAATTAAAACTAATCAAGACAGAAGACTGGATTGCTCCTCTGAAACACTACAACACTGTGTATACTGTAATGTTTATACCTCCACTTTAGAAAATTCCCACCAAAGTGTGACATCCACGGCAGGCTCCACATTATGGCTGATTTCTTCTACGTAAAAGGTGCTCAGCGGGACTTTGTAGGACTTTCCAGCTTTGTTTGCCTGTGAAAAAAATACATACATTACAATAAAGGACCAACAATGGACAGTTTTAAAATATCATTTCAGCTCCGTTAACTTGTGATGCCTTAGTCAGTATTTGTCCCATTTTTTAGGCTAAACAATTAATCGCTTAAAAAAAATAAATAAAAGATCAGTTAGATCAGATGTGAGAATACGTTTAGGTAATTCTGATCACACAAAAAATGCCCACACAACTGCCTTTTATGGCACAAACTGCAAATTTAAGCTGCCTATGGGCTGAAATCAGATTCACTATAGATCAGGCGTCCAATTCTGTGTTCATGAGCTTAGTTCCAAGATAAATGATCTCCTTTCATCTTTGATCTTGAATTGAGAATTATAATCTGCACTAAACCCACAGATGGCTGAAATAACAACACACATCACTGACTTTGTAGAGCAGCTTGAGGACTTCCAGCAGGTATTTCACTCCCGGGTTGTGAGTTTTTAGGAGGCCATTCTTTAGCATGAAGGCCAGTGCGTTTTTGAACACCAAGATATGCCTGGTTAGTACGGAGGGTGTCAGGGAAGACCACCAGCCTTCTGTAGAACAAAAAAACACATATGGTTTCACATTTATCATATGAATACATCACATGTTTACTAAAGAGCAAAACAGTTCCATCTATTGTTGACAGTGTGGTTTATTAGTGTACATTTTAAAATGTGTCCACTGAATTTGAACACTGTAAATATTGTAAGATGTAGCATCACTGCACTTAACCTTATTAATAACTACATTTCTGCACTTCTGCTTAGATGCTAACGGCATTTCATTAGCTCTGTGTAGTCTGCATAATTAATAAGTTGAATCTATCTATCTATTTTGGTTGCTATGTGAAAACTATTTTGCACATCAAGGGAAAGTGAAAACTTTTAATTAAAGTGAAACATTTAAAAAAAAATGTTTTAGGTGGTTGTTTACTTAGTGTTGCCCGATTCTTCTCATTCAGATCTGCGATAAGGACAGCCAATGGCAACACAATGTTCATGACATTAGAGTCCTCTTGGAGAAGAGGACACATCAGCAGAATCAGAAAGACCTCCGGTGATTTTAGGGAACTTCTTGAAGCGTCAAGCAAGTCAATCAGGACAGTAAGGTTTACCTTCATGGGAAAGAGATGTATGAGATAACATGGCAATGTTTACCCACCATGCATGTCCATGCTCAATAGAGATGTCAACTACACATTACACGAGGACTAGTTCTCTCCTTCACTCAATGTATGCGTAAGCAACAGAACACATGATCTCACTGATGCAGGAAAATAAATTAATTTATGTCCTTAACTGATTGTTTGATCCATGGTATTGCAAGCAGCTTGTCGAAAGCTCGGCCAGCTGCCTCAAGGTCCACAGTTAAGGCACCTGCTTCTGTAAGAGGCCCACTGATACCGATAGCACAGCATTAAAAAAAAGTAGCCAATATGGGTGATTGACATTCAGATCATCTTTTAATTCTAGAGATTACTCTCATAATCTTAACATCAACATGCTACTAAACATCATAGAGAGCAGCAGCCAATAGAAAAATGACTCACTTGGCCTTCGTGAAACTTGCAACAAGACTTGAACTTGTGAAAAACATCAAATATATTTCTCTGTTGAATAAAGAAAGAAATGGGGAGCCTTACAAACACTGTAGTTACTGCAAGATTTCATACATGCAGTGACATATTTATAACCGTAATCCAATTATGGAAAAAAGGACCTCTTTGCCTCTGCGTTGCCGTATGTCATTGACAGCCATTTTTGTAGTTTTTCCTCCTCAAGCCGTCCAGTTATCTGTCCTCGGTCCGAGCTCTAAAAAGACAGACATTCGATATTTAACATTAAAGTCAGCCAATGGACATGACAAAATTATTATTTAAATGTCAAATTCATCTGAACATTTTTTTGATTCAAGTGGACATTCAATCCAGGTAAAGAAACAAAAAAATCTACACATTACCTGTGTAGGTGAAGTGTAAGTGAAGTTTGAATTCCACCCAGCCGATATTTTCAAGTCTGCTTAAACAAATAAAAAAAACAATCAAAAACCATTTACAAATGTCCTTTAAATCTGTCTTACAAAACCGCCTACATAACAGAACACAAGTTCCCTTTCAAATTAATTTACTTGAATATTCTTTTTACTGCCAATGGTTGTGACTGTTTCTAGGAGGAAAATGTAAGGAAAGATCAGGTCAACCTCATTCTTCTTAAAATCCACTGAACACACAGCCCATACATACACACCTTTGGGTATGGATGCTTCACTATCAGTGGTCCATGGAAGTTGCACCAGAGTGGGAGCCAGACTGTCCTCTGGTCGTCCAGTCCCAATTTGACCTTTGACCCCATTGCCAAAAGCCCACAGCTGGCCAGAGGAGCCCAAAACCAGAGTGTGACGTCTGGGAGACAAGAAACAATTATCATGTAATGAGAAACTTAATATGATGTAAAAGTATTTTATAAAGTAAAGATACATCTCAAGTACTTCAGTTAGGCATCTCAAGTTAGATATCTTAAACATGATTTTACCCTAAAATACCAAAATTATATAAGCCTTTGTAAATTAAGGAAGTTTCAGTGTTCACATAAGAACCCTCCTACTGTGGTTTTTACCTGCCACAGGAAATCTGTGAGGCAGGTCCATCCAGACCATCGACCAGTCTGGGTTTCACTTCATCGGCAGAGGAGTTATGACCGAGCTGACCGTGGCGTCCCTCCCCAAAAGTGAAAACCTTGCCATCCTAGAAATCCCAGCATCACATAATATTATAAGAAGCAACCTCTTAGACTGTAGTAATCTTTACAATGTCATGATTTCATCACATTCTGCAAATCAAGCCACCTAAACGGCTTAGAACAAGGCTGAGGAGATTAGGGATGTTTGTACCTTTGTTAACACAGCAGTGTGTGCCTCGCCACAACTTATGAAGGAGACACCCAGAGGTCTGAGGGCAGGCACCACACAGATGTTGAACCTGCCTGTTAAAGATCATAAGAAATGGGCAAAAAGTTGAAAAGAATCATGATACATATAATGAGCTCCGGTAAATGAAATAAAATATATCATCCGGAGGACAAGGTGATGATAATCACCTGAACAACACAGTTTACAGACATTTCCAGAATCCTCGACCATCTAGATGAAAAAATATTTAATTTAAAGCATGATGAAAAAGATTTTTAACCAGTTTTCCAAGTTGCGAATCTGTTTACTAATAAATAGCATGTCTTTGCTCAATTTGTGAACCAAAATTAAAACAGTTTGAGTTATCACTTACATTTGTTTATACTGATGCTATTTGACATTATTTTACATTTTCATTCAAAATGGCGTTATCTTTTCATATAAAAGTAGCAAGGAGGTCATTTTAACACAGCACCTAAACATAGCTGTTACTGAAATATAACTGTATAGATGGGAATAGTGTGAGTTTAGTTTGACTTAATTATTTTAATTAGTCAACACAAGTTTTAAATGACAAACCTCAAAAACACAAAGAAAACAACTACTACAAGATAAATGATGTGTAGAGCTGGTCTGACAACGACCAATGAGCCCCACCTTTATGGACACTCTGCTGCTTGCTAAACGTGTACAAGTGATTTTGTCACTCAGTTAAAGTCACTTATTCGTACCCCTCTCATCCACCCTGTTGAGTCCCAGCTGGCCAGATTTATTGGCCCCACAGCAGTACACCAGGCCTGGAAGTGTGAGGAACAGAGTGTGGGTTGCCCCGGCCGCAATCTGGGTCACTGCTACGCCGGTCAGAGCTGTCACCAAGACAGGTGTATGCTGCAGTGACACCTCCTTCCCCAGGCCCAGCTGACCATGACTGTTCAAACCCCATGAGAAGACATCGCCTCCTGGAAAGTGGTAAATAGAGGAGAAAAATAAATATAAACCCACTCAAATTATGGTAAATAAAGAGTTTGCACACCTTTTCAGACGATCACAGAAAAACTTACTGTTTTCCCTTCAGATGTATCTTATCAATTTAAATGATCAGTAAATGTTTCCCATTCAACCTTATACTTTTTATTATTATATTTATGAGCATCAATACTACCCATCCACTCCACAGGGGAGCTTGTGGTGCAGTTGCTGAGTTTGTACAATTTATTGTTCTGGAGTTAGTACTCACAAGAGTGTGTCTACACATCTACATAAACACCTAAACACAAGCATTATTACAAATGCCAAAGTGGTGGAATATAAATGGATTGTTCTGAGTTTTTTTATTTTAATTTACTTCTTGTCAGATCTGTTTTTCACTGGAATGTTATAGCTGTGTTTTCATGAAGCTCCTACTATGTTAAAGAACATCCGCTTTGCTCTTCGTCATGTCTGCCGGGAATTGGAAAAACATGGATTTGTCTCATTGATATGGTGACATATGAAATCAAACCCAAATCAGTACTACGTTACAGATAAGTAAATACTGCAAGCTGTGAAACCAGAGCTGGCGGTGATCAATATAAACACAGAAAGATGTCATCAGTGTGTTCAATGACATACCTTTAGTTAGTGCCAGGGAGTGGGAGTTTCCACAAGCAACTTGAATCACTGCTACTGGCATTTGTGGTATAGGCACACGACTGCATGTTGATGAGACAAGAGTAGGTTTTTAAGAAATGAGAAAAGGCTGCCTTTCAGTGACAAGTATGCATGTGTACATTTTCCACAGACAGAGATCTTGCCTTGGTCTCTGATGGTTACACAGCAGATGCGGTAACATGCCTAGCTGTCCATTATTTTCTGCGCCCCAGGAGAACACGTGTCCTGATGCACACAAAGCCAGACAGTGGTCCTGACCACAAGCCATGGACACCACATTACCTAGTCCCTCCACACGACCTTATACAGGATGACAGAGAATCACAAACATAAACAGATGCAGTAGACATCACCTGGGGTTTAAATTGCAAGAATACATATCTAAACACAATAATTTCAATACAATACTATACTAATTATCCTAAACTGTCATTAATGTGTTCCAAGCCACTGTATGAAGAATGAAAACTATATATGTGTTGATTGAAGCCTATCTGACAGACAGAGGCAAACCTACCACAGCAGTACTTTGGTTTTTGTTATTTTTTTACATTCAGATTTCTACATAAGATCAGCTTAATGTGATGTGTGAACTGTTGTAGATTAAACACCACATTGTAGTTAAAGAGATCCACCTCAACCTGCTACAACAAAATGTTTTTTACACATTAATACATTGAAAGTAATAATCCAATGATTTATTCTAAAAACTATAATCATACAACACTGAAAGGAGCCATTCTGCATAATGAGTGTTTTTCCTTTTGATTAATTATGTGTTGCTAATAGTGTAGGCCAATATTTTGTTGAGTAATCTTGTGGGAATGTCCAACTTTCCCACCTGCACGTGAACTCAACGCATGCGGTGCAGTGAAGTGCAGTTTAGTTAACTTTCGTTGCCTGGGATGACATGAAGGAAACGAAACTAAAACGAAGCTCAGTGAATACCCTGCGTGATGTTTGCGGTGATGCTTTATAGCATTCCACGGATGCAATAAACTCATTAGGTTGTCAGCTAAAGTAAGTATGATAAAGTTCTTCCTTCGAAGAAATTGTCTTGACAGACAAAAAAAGGACCAAAGGAAATCAGAGAATGCCGCAGTTGATTTAAACAGTCACCAGGACAAGAAAGAAACCGTTACATAGACAGTATGTCTTGTGTATGTTTTAAATATTATATCTAACTAGGCCTAACGAATTTTTATAAAAATATATTTTAATGGGCATTAATAATCCTACTAAGAATATTAAATGGATATTTTCATGTTATGTCGACTATTCTGACAAATATTGCCATGATTACCTACCTGGTGTCCTTCCATCTTTACATTTCCTTCGTCCGAGTTGTCCCTGTGAGTTGTGTCCACATGATAAAACGCTTCCATCCTTGGTGAGGAATAAAGTGTGCTGTTCCCCGCAGGAGATGTCGGTTATAACCCCGGGGACAGTCCAGGACACCGGACTGAGGGCTGTCTCTGGACCGAACTGTCCACTGGAGCTGTCTCCCCAACAGTACAGCTGCGCCATGTCTCCAACTGGACAGGACTGATGCGTTTACAGATTCCGTGGAACTTTATCTGGAGTGATGCTGCCTTCAGGTGCTGTCGTAGGTATCACAATTTCGATCGGAAATATGCACTTGAACAACTAATTTTGCGAGTGTGGCATAGTGTGTCGTATGTTATGTAGATTACGTTTGTTACTAGGCAGAGTTTATTTACTTTAGACCAGAAGCAAGCAGTACATAACCATTAGGTTGTTCGACAGAAATTCTCTAATTTACGAGCTTGCCGCGAAATAGGGAAGGTAACATGTGAGCAAAAGATTAGATCTCCTATCTTTAAAAGTCACTTTCGTTTATTTAGGCTCTACGAACGAAATGTTACTCACC
Source organism: Micropterus dolomieu (assembly GCF_021292245.1). Taxonomy (NCBI): domain Eukaryota; kingdom Metazoa; phylum Chordata; class Actinopteri; order Centrarchiformes; family Centrarchidae; genus Micropterus; species Micropterus dolomieu. The sequence continues at coordinate 20,121,434 of NC_060166.1, read as the reverse complement.
TTTTAATGTCGTAATTACAACTTAGTCTATTTTTAATAATAATAGGTGTGACTGACATTACTGGCAAGAGGACAGTAGGCTAATTCCTCCAAATACAAAATGTGATATAAGCATGTCAAAGAGTCATAGCGTTTCAATACAGAAACAGAGATGTCAATATATATTGTACCAAATTATTTTATTTCAAATACATGTGTCATGATGATCTGTATGTTAACAGAACATACATTAGATGTGGCATGAACTGATTTGTGACTGATTGTTTTTGTTTTCTCAGAAATGAAACTCATCATCATCATCATGGTGGGAAAAAAGGTGCTGCAATTTTTAGGTGTTGTCTGCTTAGAAACAATCTCAACACTTTACAGACACATGCATACATAAACGTATACAACACATTCTTCACTTTGTGTGCTATCACATTTATGGATTTTAAAAACACAATGCAAAAGTGTCTAATAATCTTATGTCCATGTGATATTGGGTGTTGCTAGAGGTAACCAGATGAATGGTGCTCTGTCAAAGGGGCATTGCTTCAACGGACCTTGAATATTTTCTCTCTGCCGGACAGACTGCTCCCAGTTGATCATGACATCTAAAATAGAGTAGACACCTACAGACCCATCCTCAAAGCCCACAAACACACACTGCTGCTTCCACGCGACCAGAGTCAACGGATTCTTAGACAGACACACGCTTCCTATTCTTTCCCCGTCTGCGAGTCGCACGGCTGTGAGGACAGGCCTCGCGTGCAGGCAACAGACACAGCTTTTCTGCAGGGTGTTGGGGCGGTATACGTAGGCAGCATAGCATCCACTTTGATCCAAACAAGCTTTAAAGACAGGACCCTCGGCCTTGAATGAGCACAGCCTGACCTGAGACAGGTCTAAGAGGTTGATGGCTTCGTTGTCAGTGGACAGCAGGGCATAGCTCCCATCAGAGGACATATGGAAGTCTTGCGGCTGACAGTGAAACGTATGAGGCAGCTGAAAGTGTCTGCACACCGTCTCCTCTGCTACTTTCCAAGTGTACACTGCCCCCGAGGCGGCCATCACCACCACAAAGTCTGGGTGCTCTGAAAGTGTGTGGAAAGCAACGACGTGCTCCGAGCTTGCCACACAGGAGAAACGTTTGCTGATCGAGCCCGACCACAGACTGGCAGCTAGCAGGTCTCCATGGCGACGGCCAATAAGGAAGGTGCTTTCAGGCGACACCTGGGCGTCAGATAGGTACAGGTGAATGCTGCACACAATGCTCCCGTGTGCCAGCTTCCAAACCCGGGACAACCGACTCTCAGAAATACTCACACCACAGTTACTATTAGGCGTGATCAGGATGTCTGTCGCTGTGCTGCCACTCATACGGAGGATGTTCTGACCTGTTTCTGTCTGCCAAACGTAGATGTCCCCGGCTGAGAGTGTCACAAGGTGGACGTTATCTGGAGAAAGGCGCAGTTTCTCCACAGGACCATCATGTAGGAAGCTAGCATGTGGAAGTCCTGTTGTTAATCTCCATTTCCACACCTCCTCTGACCCATCAGTGGTGTAGAACCACTCCCCTGTTTGTTCAACCACCACCTCTTTCACTCCACATCCCATTTTCGGAGCTGTACCTGCGGCACCTATCGTCTCCGAGTCCCACGCTGTGAGGCAGCCGTCACGAGCGACGCAAACGACACCGGAGGCCATTTTGAGGAGTGTATGAGGCTGCGTGTTTGTTTCCAAGGAGAGAACACACTCCCCTGTGCTGACCCTCCACACCAAACCCAGGGGACATGTGTCTAACAAAGCCAGGAAAAGGTGCCCATCCTGGGAGAGCACAGCTTGAGTGAAGGCCCTCCCCTGTGGTGCCAAAAACTGGTCCCAGAGCTCCCAGTCACATGTATCCCACAGGGTAACCTGGTGAGATTGACACACCAATAAAGTTTCGATTTCATCTGAGTAATCTGTATTGAGGATGCTATGAGAGTTACCCACGGTAAGACTTTCTCTGACTAGTCTGGGTGGTTGTGTTTTGACTGCCACATCCCATAGGGTGACATTCCCCGTCCTGTCAACACAGGCCATTTCCCACTTATCTTCACACAGGATCATTGATGTAACCGAGCTGTGGTTTGAGTTTGAACAGGTGACAAGGAGATTGTTGGTGTTGGTGTCAAACAGGGACACTGTGCCTTTCTCCTGCCCACAGTACATGTATAACCCGTCAGAGGAGCAAACCAAACAGGTCACACAGCTCTGACACGTGAAATGAGTCAAGATCTCACTGGAGACATCCAACACACTCACAAAACTCTCATCTTTCCACCACATAAATAACTTCTTCTGACAAGCAACAAACCCCCCAATTTTGCTTGGGGTTCGTTGGCTTGACTCTGGTTCAGACTCTGTTTTCAAAGGGTCCTTAACCTGTACAAACATTTCTGGGCCCGCCACATCCCACAAGAAGAGCTTGTTGCATTGTGTGGAAAGCAGCATGAATTGACCACTACTCTTCACACCTGTAAACTTCAGCTCCTTCTGCCCACAGCTCAGCGAGAGTTTGGCTACATCACACCCGGAACCTTTCCAGAACCAAGCGGTCCCGTCATCCATGACCTCTGCTACAATCCCACCTTCTGTCCCAGCTGCTTCTGTAACACAAACGTCCTTGGCCATGGTGTCACACTTTAAATTCTGAATGGAGGGAACAGAGGAGGGTGCAGGGCAAAGCGCTACTCCTAATCCTCTAACTTTTCTTTTTGCCCTCTCCCATCTTATCTCTTTGACATAATCTTGGAGTGCAGGAAAGACCTCCAGATAAGGGAGGAGGCTCGTCTCCATCACTGTTGGCAGCTGCTGGGGGGAGCTCTGCAGTAAGCAAGCACAAGACTTCAATATGCTTGCTAGGAGTGCTCTTTCCCTTGAAAACTGGAAGTGGCATGACCCTTCCTCGCTCTCCAGCATGGCTATCAGATCTCCCAGGAGTCCTGCTTGAACCATAGCCTGGTGAAACCCTAAAGACATTAACAGCCCATGCTCCAGCTCCTCCCATTTGTCACTTTCATGCAAGTGATGCGGCAATTCTAAGACCTTCCTCAAATTCACTCGGCCAACCTCTTTGGAAGAAGAAGTGAAGACAAATGGCTGGCTGGAAGGCTTTCTGTCTATGTATATTTCCATGTGGGTTGTGTCTTTGTTTGTTCCAGACGTCTGGTTTACAAGAAGTGCTTTAGCCCATCGGCCGCTGAAATAGTCAGCCATCACCGAATGAATCTCCTTCCTCACCTCAAGAGTGCCTAAATACCTCTTAGCCACTACTAGCTTGAAATGCCTGCTCACCCAGAACAAAACACGTGACCCTGCAACTGTCCTCCTGATGAGAAACCACTTCAAATCCAATAGAAGTCTCTCTACGTCGACTTGCGGGACCCTCATATTGAAGGAAGACCTCTCATCCTGCTGACCATACTCAGACAGCACCTTGTCATCACTGGACAGCAGATCAGCGAGCTCGGCCTCAGTGAGCCCAGTCCTGGAGAGGGTGAGATAGGAGACGGCTCGAGCCACGATAGAAGAGCCATGTTTCTGCTCCAGGTGATCCAGCAGCGCCGAAATGGAGGCATGGACGCCGTCAGGGAGACACGACTCGGTCACATCAGAATCTGATGATGAAAGAAGAAACAGGCACAGAAGGAGAGACATGTTGTGTAATATGATTTGTAGAGGTTGAACAATATGGCCTTTTTAATGGCCGATGCAGGGCAGCCGATAATCGAGATACACTATATAGACAAAAGTACCCCTGGCCCCCCTGTCCCAATACTTTTGGCAGTGGCTGTTTTTTCATTGTGTAATCTTTCATGAGGGAAATCTTGACGCTACAACGTACAATTCTAGACAACAATTCTTTAAACAAACAGTTTGTGTTTGGTCTTTTCCTCTTTCAATATGACAATGCCCTCGTACAACTCCATAAAGAAATGGTTTTCCCAGTTTGGTCTGGAAGAACTTCACTGGAGCGCTTAGAGCCCTGACCTCAATCCTATCCAACATCTTAGGGATAAACTATAACAGAGATGGTGAGCCAGGCACTCGTGTCCCACATCACTGTCTGACCTCACAAATGCGCTTCTGGATGAACGGGCAAAAAAACCTTGTAGAAAGCCTTCCTAGAAGAGTGGAAGCTGACGTCATGCACATGGGTATCTTAGCCAGGAACATGGTGTTTTGGATGGAATTTTTATGAATTAATGAAATTGATAAATACATTGGGTTATGCTGTAGATTTCAGAACGTGATTCAGGTGTTTAAGGGAGAGTGGGATACAGTTTGTCAGAAGTGACGTCATTCAACTGCATTATTCTCTACAGTGCTAGCCAGTAATAGTTTTAGATTAGATCAGCTGTCATTCATGATATTGGCCTTTTGAGTGCAGGTATCGGACTATCGCTAGTATGTTGAACTGTCAAATCCCAGAAAAAGACCAAAACAAAACTGACAGTTGTTATATCTGATGGCTGGAAAATGTCAGTGGCAGAAATCGAGTTGTATTACAATGAAAAAAAGTCTTGTGCTGCAGCATAACTGCATATTTAACATGGTTTTTAATATGGTTATTTAGATATTTAACTCAACTCCTTCTTAATTCTTGTAATAGTTTTTAAATTAAAAACATTTTAAGAATGTAGTATGAAAATGCTGGCTAATTTAAAAACGTTATTAAAAATCTGCACTAAAAAATAGAAACAAAGCTTGCAGCATCCCTGGCCCATCATCAAGGCACCCAAGAGTGCCATGGTACCCACGTAGGGAAACTCTGCACTAGCAAATGCACTACTTACTCCTGTTTGAGTAACACATGCTTAAAACTAGTCTTCCTCTGTTTTAGAAAAAGATTTAGCCTTTTTATAAATGAAACTCTACATTTGTGACCCATTTTTAAATATTTACTCTTTCAGACTGGGCAAGGGTCTGAGTACCACATACAGGGTAGGGAGGTTGGTCTAATACACCGTTGGTCTTTATAAAGAATGCAAAATATATAGAACATGACCAGCCTTTTGCTTTAAGAATGTGTCTGTTTACTGTATTGGTCGTACCAGAGTGCCAGAGCGAGGTGTGTAGGTGCAGGAGTCGAGCGTAGAGAGTCAGACAACAAGAAGTCAGCGCCTGGTTCACCAGCACCTGTTGTCCCGATGTCACCCTCCTCCCCGAACTGCTCAGCAGCGACGCCAACATCTTCGCACACTGTTTTCTGCTCGCCATTCCCAGCGACACACACACATATCCTGACTCCTTCTCACTGCCCTCTGACCCACAATGAGGTGGACTTCTTTGGGGTTTGATGGCTTGCAGGACTCGTGTTCGGTTGGAGGAGACTGCAAGGATGAGTTTGACGCTGGGAGGAAGTGGGGAGGGGAGGCTCTCAATGATTTGAGCTCCAAAGTTGTTTTCCATGTGATCCAGGCCGTCGAGGATTAGAACTAGAGGCTGTTTGGTAGATGGTGCGAGGGAGAGGAGGGATGAGAGATGTTCTTTAAGCTCAGACATACGGATATTAGATATTATGATACCAGAGTTAGGTCCTCTGGAATCTGGGCATGGTATGGCACTAAGGTCCTGGTTATAGGCAGAAACATGCTCTATGCTGGCTACAGGATGAGGATCCAGATTAGATGTCGAGCTACAGTTGGAATTGTTGTCCCTGAGGTTAGGATCGTCCACGTCGCTGGGATTCTGCTCAGAGGAAGATTTGGCGTCATATCTACGGCCAATTTGATGACACAGGCTCGACAACAGGTGCTTTGGGCAAGGGTTGATTGATAGGTTGCAAAAATAAGTGATTACCACAGGATCACATTCCGGTAGCCAAGACTTTATCTGTGGAGAGAGACAGAACACTTGTTAACATGTTATCAAGACCATGTAGAAGTGTCTCCTGTAGCACTGTCTTACAAAAAAAGAATTGTTGTAGGCACTGCTTTGCCTATGGGTTTGTTTGGACCATTTACTACTGGACTACTGAATTATGAGATGTTTTGCTGAAAAGAAATGACCACAGAAAAAGATCAATTTCATTCACAAACAGGTTTTCCTTTTCTTTTTTTTCTGAGTGTCTGTCTTACTTAATTGTGAATACTTATTTCTAGCTGTTCGACTTGTTTGGATGTCCTGAAAAGGGAGAATAGGGCGTGTTGAAATGGGTTTCACATTTCACTTCAGTCCACTCACTTGCTGAGCACAGTGTGCCAGAAGAACTGCTTTCCCTGTGCATGGTCCTCCTGTCACCACTAGTGGGCACTGTTGTTCACACTTCTCCACATAAGCTCTGACCTACAACAAAGGAAAAGTAAAACTAGTAGTGATGCAATGTTGCAGCTGAAATTACTGGCATCAAGTTTCACCAGAGTGTCACAGTATGGGGTAAATATATCAGAAAATATCCATGACATGACTTTGAATTGGTAAAAAAAAAAGACCTGCCACACAACAAACTTTCTTTTTGATCTTCCTCAGTTATTAATCTTTCATACTGCCAGAAGTGACTATATCTACACAGTAATAAGTTAAAAATGAAATTTTAATGCTGCTTTTTTGTATTTATAAAACCATCCAGAAAAACACCTTCATCCTGACCTCTTCCTCTTCTGGCCGAATGACATCGTAAAATTGGGACAGGATGTCACACAGCTGCTCCTGCTCGGCCTGCTCTCTGGCCAATGCATCCCCGAGCTGAGAGTCCTTGTAGCTTTCTGAGATGCTCACGCTGTCAATCAACCCCACAAGGTCAGAGTACACCTGCTGACACAGAGATTCGGCATAGCCCCGCCTCCTGGCTGTCGTGTAACCATGGCGATGGTCACATTCTGTGGAGGTGGTGTAGACTAGAAGCTGGGAGGAAGTGATGAGACCAGGGAGGAAGTTGTCACAAAGCTTTGAGAATAATTGTCCATCAGTGGGTGTTGTTCTTAGGTCAAAGGTAGCAGCCTGAAAATACAGGATGTAGAAAATAACAGAGCTTTTAACTTACTTTGTGTAGGTACAATCTGCATTGGAATTAAATGAATAATGTATTTAATATTTAGCTATTTCTATTATACTAAAAAAAATATTAATCCACAAACTTGTCCTGCTCTCGGCATGAAAGGTGTACTTTTATCAGTGAGTCTGTATTATATGAGCCTCATGGATGAGGATAAGTGGCGTATTATGATATTCAGTCTGTGGTTATAGTAACAACTAAATCGGTGCTCATGAGAAAGTGATGGATGACTCTTACCTCTGGCTGTGGCTGAAGTTGTGAGTTCGGCTTTCTCTTCTCTCTCTCTCCTTTAGCGTTTATGACTTTGTGCACATAAACCAGGCAGCGCCTGATGATGTCATTATCAGGACATTTGTCCAGAGCAAATCGCAGGTCTGCGTCGAGGGCTGGAGAGAAGCAGCAAACACACATTAAACTATACCTCAACACTGAGCAACCCCCCCCCCCCCCCCCCCC
>NC_060166.1:20072711-20113935 GCF_021292245.1 Micropterus dolomieu | reverse complement strand
CCCCCCCCCCCCAAACACACACACACAAACATCTATCTCACCTGATCTGGAGTAGCTATGGGCTCTCTGTGGGGTCATGACACCGTTGTGGACACACAGACTCACAGCGGTCTGAAACACCTTCCTCAGCTCTTCTTCTTTAGCATTCCTCTTGATCTCCTCTTTCTCCTTAGCCTCTGCCTGCTGAACAAAAACAGTTTGATACTTTTTAGAACAGCACCACAGTCTAATAGCTGTGGTAGCTAAAAGAGGCAGATTATAGCTAAAAAATCACATACATTTAAATACATGGTTATCTGATATAAAGACTTTGAACGTGTGAGGACACATGGGATTATTATATTATTATAGTTTTTGGGTGTGGAAGTATTAACATTATTTCTACATGCTTAATATTGTTTTATAATGAAAAAAGAGTGAGATAACTTTATTTGTGTAGGAAATGTTATTATCCCTTTATTCACAAACACTAATCCATCAGTACTTTTTGCTCAATACAAGCTCTAATCATCTACTCAGATTTAATTAGCGGCTGTACTTGGACAAACCTACTCCTCTTTGCTTAACAAGAGAATCTTAATTAAAATTTAATCTGTAAATACTGTGAGTAAACAAGTCCATAGATCCATCATGTATTTCAGAGGTTCAGTGTGATCACCTGGGGATGGCAGGTGCGTCTGTGTGGAGGTCTCAGGCAGTAGGAGGGAGGGGTGGTGTTCTCGTCCCTCTGATACACTCTCTCCAGCTCCTGGGTGCTGACGCCCGCCTGCTGGCTCTCCTGCAGCAGCAGCTGGTACTCTGACACCTCCACCTGGGCAGGCAGACAGGCTGTGCCATACTGATGTCCTACCAGGGCCTGCAGCACCGCCATGTGGACACAGAAGGAATGGCAGCATGGGATGCATTGCTTGGTCCTGATTAGTACACATTTATATTTGTGTTTATGGTTTAACAAATGTATAAAGCAACATCTGTTTCTTTTTTTGCATTATGTGCAGCAGCTGGATGAGAATGAGATGTGTGACCTTTACTTTACTTGATTATTTGGAAAAACTTTGTGATTGATTAGAACTACCAGAAACATCTTTGTGATACTGTGTAGAAAATTCAAACAGCCCTGCAGTAAATTCTGTGATTCTTACAACTATTCATTTGTGTTGAGGCAGAAAGGTGTTGAGCTTTTAAGAAAAAATGTTATGCTAATAGGAAACATGGTACTACATTGGTAGGTCTGCTATTTTGTCAGCACACTGTGCTTACTGTACACACAGAAATGAATTGAATGTTGAAATTGTCTTTTTTTCCCTCTTGTGTAGTAGCTAAATGAGTGATCTGACACAGAAGTATCTGAGTGGCAGCCATGTGCCCAGAGCTGGTCGGATTTTTTGAAATGCCAGAAAAAACGCAGTGTGTGTGTTGGTTGATGACACAGACTCAGATAGCTAAGTTGCTGGTAGGGTGATTGGACCTGTGACTTCCCAGTGCATGATAATGTGTCCAACCCCCAGACACTTCAAGAAGCCCGAAAAGCTGCATTTACAATACTAGAAACCTCAAAATTCAACAGGGATTGATAGAACAGCAGCAGATAGAGTAAACTACCCAGTGTTGCTGCTTCGGGGCTGCTACTGCTGCTCAGTCTGTATTACTCAATAATTTAATTGAATATGTTTGAACCCTCTAAAGCTCCTGTAGAGCCTGAGGCATGCTGTACTACTGTACACTCGTGTAATACACTCGTGTTAATGAACCCTGGTGATTTATTTACCAGTAAAAAAGGTCCTGCAGAGCTCTCTCTGCAATCTTTAATCAGCTGCTGTCTGGTGTTTTCATCTGGCCAACGACTGGGATCACTGGACTCAAATGGGTCTATCGCCTACAGACAGACACACACACACACACATAATGATTAAAACAATCTAGAGGAGAGATGATAAAATCAGCTTAGAAAAGCAGACACTGAGGTGTAATAACAACTGACCTGGTAGTGGCTCAGTGACATATGATATTCTTCCATCTTTCTAATTACACATGCTGCTGAAAAAAGATGGCACAGTGCACTGGTTGAACTGCCACGCAAACTACCACACTATGCACAGAGTCACGTCACAGCTGCTCATCCTCCTTTTTTTCCCCCCATCAAATTTAATTTGAGTAGGATTGGACGCACTTTAACAGGAATGGCCCGAGGGGGATATTGTGACAGAACAAAGGACACACACACACGCACCTGGGAGCTACCAAATAACATTGCTTTTGTGTTCCGCTGTTGGCAGTGAGTCTTGTTGATGCTCTTTCATGAATGAACAAGGTCTCCTTGAATCAGTCTGTATTAGTGCTGAAACAATGAGTCAATTATTCATCTAATCGAGTGACAGATGGTTTTTGCTGGCTTTTCAGAATAGTTTGATCGCATACTGTAAATGGACTTTGGGCTTTGTGTTTTTTTAATTGTTGGTCAGACACAACATTAACTTTAATTCATGACTTTCACCTCTGATAGCATCAGCAGTTGTCATTATGTATATATAACAAATTCACTGACATTTTAGTCCTATGACAAAAAGATGCATATTTCAGGAGATGTTAGAAAAACAAAGGCACGACCAGACATGTCACTGTAAACAGAAGCAACTTTATGTTATATACAGTATCTCACGAAAGTGAGTACACCACTCACATTAAATATTAGATTATATATTTTCATGTGACAACACTGAATAAATGACACTTTGCCACAATGTAAAGTAGTGAGAGTAGAGCTTGTATAACTTTTAAAATTTGCTGTCCCCTCAAAATAACACATGGCAACAAAAGTGAGTACACCCCTAAGTGAAAATGTCCAAATTGGGCCCAAAGTGTCAAGGTGTCTAGGCTAATGTAGGCTACGTGTGTGGTGTAAATGAGGGTAAATAAACAGGACTAATGGATTCTTAAATGATATGAAATAAGATGAGAAACGGTGGTCTCAACTAAAGCTAGGACCCTCACTCCTGTTTCCAACTTCCCTTTATTAATTATACCACACCCACAGCTACTATGGTGTGGCTGATTAGTCAGTCAGTGGACAAGCTGTCCATTAAAATCAGTGAATCAGAACTATAACCAAAAATACAGTAAGTCTAGAAATAATAACTATTGTTCTTTAAATATAAAGAAAACTGCTATTTTGGCTCCTACACACTTTTGTCACAGACAAAATATGTAAGCTCTCTCTAATGTGTAAAATAAATTAATAGTGCAAGTTGTTTGAACATTAAAGTTCATGTTTTAATGTAGCATCAACAGTGGCTGCATCCTGCCTCAGACAGTTTATGTTCATGCTGTAAAAATGACAGAAAGGATGAAAACTTTAAGTAGAATAAAGCAGTAACAACACACACATACCATGATCACTGACCTGTTTTTTATGCAGTGAGCAGGATTTACAAAAATTAAGCGTGTACTCACCCTAACATCCAGGCCCCATGTGTGTCTACAGTGCTCTCTAAGTTTGGGGAACACACTTTCTCTCAGAGCTCTGCGCTCCACCACGCTATCTATACAGAGCATGAACACAAACAAGATACACCTCTATTTACAAGATAACTCAAAACACATGACCAAAGAACGCATAAAGTTACAAACTGCATTTGCGTTTTTAAATTTCAGCATGAAACATCTACATACCCTCTGGGTTAGAGCACAGATAGAGTTTCACACAGGATGAGCTGCAGGTGGATTTTAAAGGAGACAAGTCCATTTCCTTTCCTCTGGGGTGCATGCCAAATTCAATAGCTATTGTTATAATAAGGAAAATCAAGGGGAAAAATGTTTGGCATATTCAGTGAGCCAAAAAAAAGTTCACCGCTGCTGCTTCTCCTCTGCGCTGTTGCCTCTCTTTTCCCTCCTGCTCCACTCAGGAAATTCTGGCCTTGGGTGTTTATGGAGAGTTATCATGATTACACCCACTTCTAGTGACTGGGGCGGCTACACAACACACACCCGCCCACATGCCCTTAAAAACACATACAGTCAGTTAGACAAATTCTCAGATGTGTAGGACAGGTACATAAACACGTTATATTAGATTACATGCACACGTCAACAGAAACACAAAATGAGTAAAAAATAAAAAACAAAGAGAAACAACTTTTCAATATTTTTTTATTAATTAACATTTGTACACAATAAATACAAACTTTGTTTTTTGTACAGCCGATAATAATATGCAGAAAGACTTTTGCACCTGTTCTCGTTTTTGTCACTATGGCAACAGTCCGTGAAGAGAGAGAAGGCCAGTTCTTCCACCACTTTGTAAATAGCAGCAGCTGTGCAGCTGCTCCAAATCGAAGAATGAAAAATAAAAGAATTATACAATACATAAAAACCAAAAACAGGTCCATACCCAATAATTAAACACTGTAATGGACCAAAGGGACTGTTAAAAAGGGGAAATAACCATATTCAAAGTGGCAACTGGCAACAAAAAGTCACACATTTTATATTTGATAGACTAGAGATTAAGCATTTATGGTGGGAAGTTCTGTGGAATGCTGTAAACTATAAACTTCAAAACAAGTTTAATAACCATTATAAATAAATAAGCTGCTGTTACAACTTTCCTACGACAGCAGAGGAGCAGAGGTTTGGATCTGAAACTGTAATTTATTCCAGCGTGCTTAACTTTCTCAGGTGTGGATGCTACACAAAATGTTGTTTCGAAAAGCTGATGCAGAAAAAAATGATAATTTGTTGAAGTATTTCCTTCCTTTCTTGCATCATTTTCTCAATTTGACCATAATTCACCTCCACCCGGCAACGAGGAACCCAATCAATTTGAGCCCAGATCAGGACTTTAGAGGGCTTTCTTTCTCTGCTTACAAGAAGCTTTAAGCTGTGCCCCAACTTCATACTACATATTAATAATCTTCATACTTTTACTGTTAGTATACAATAAATTAAGATACTTTACAGTTCTATACCAACAGGAAATGCGGTATGACACTGCAACTTTGGAGCACAACAGATAATATCCATAACAAAGACAAAGCAAAACAGATTTAATACTTGAGTTTTTTGCTTTCTGCCGTATTTGTGGAGCTGTCTCACAACAGGGTACAATACGTTTTAATTGTCTCCACTTATGAGGAGCTCCCTCTTTTTATGTGTTAGATTTGGGGACAATATTGTCCATTAACACCACACTCAATAATGAAGCTAATTTAGCATCACCAGTAGTAACACCTTTGACTTTTATTCTGAAATGTTTTAAGCGTGAATGCTCTGCCAAAACCCTGGTTAAAACAAATATGTAGGAAGGAACTGGGACACATCTTTACATCTTCAAACACAGCTCTGATCAAAATTCGTCCTCTCTCCTTTAAACAATCACACACAAAAACAGCCAGGCCCATCTCAAGATCTAAAAACCTCATTCTCTCCAAGTCTTCACTCCAAACATCCCTTTCAGTAATCATGTTTTTGCGTCTTTCTTTTTATAAGTTAACACCAAATTACATTGTCCACAAGTATCTCCCAATCTCTTTGGAAGAGTGGAGACTTAAAAAAAAATCATCAGTCACACTGAAATAAAAAGGATCCACCACAGAATCAGAATGAAAAGAATAACTCTGATATCTGTATTAAACTGCAGCGATTTATCAGAGTAATATCTATCCATTCTGATGCAATGTTAAGGTACTGCTACTTTCCAGGGACGGTACAAATAAATAAAAGTGCTACGCTGCCCTTTAGGCAAGGAGTTTTAAAGGCTTGAAGGGTATTTAAGGGGAAAAGATTTTAAAAAACAAAAACAATTGTACTTAGCTCAATTTGAATGTCATTTGCTAGTTCTGTCCATTTAGCATGATGTTTGCGTCTTATACATCTCTACCTCCGTTAATCAAAGTTGAAATGTAAAACACAAGGAAAAACGTAAGGATGATACCAAATGGGAAATGTTTTCTCTGCTGTATTAAAAAAAACTTGCTCATATAGTGATGTGATGGCATAACATGAGATAAATAATACCTGCGAATGTAGTACATGTCAACTAAACAAGGATATAAGCCATAGGTGAACAAAATTAATGTGAGAGGAGATATGATCAGTAGGGATAAAAGCTATACAGTTCATTCTGTGATTAATAAAAACTGCTGACCCCAAATAAGTTTATATCATGTCAAATACAACTTTTCTTTGTCACCACATAGTGAATACCAACCATTTCAGTGCCTTTTGAAAGCACCACCGGCCTCCACCAGAACCAATCAGTGATATAAGCACACAGAGGGTCACAGAATGAGAAGATATAGCAACATGAATGTAATATAATGTAACTGTACTGTATGTGTGTATACAATAGCCACCGATTCAATTGCCAATGGACAGAACAGACATTAGAGAAAAGAGGGAGAGAAAGAAAGGAAGGATGGGAAGAGAGGCGGAGAAAAGAGCAGAAGGGAGGATCCAGCCTCCCTTTTCTATGTTGTTCTTTCACCCTCTCCTTCCCATTCTTCTTTCATCTCTCCTTCATATTGTATTTACAATGCCCTTTCAGTATAAGATGAGGATAAAACTTCCACTACATATCAGACATGGTACTCCATTCAGCTGAGTTAGTCTATATGAAACGCTGTGCATAACATTCCTATGACAACAGTAATGTACTGTACTAATACACATTGAATACGTATGATGATGAGGACTATATATGTCGAGGGAAGGGCTGGCAAGGGGGGACACTGCATCCATGCACCACCCAGTTTCTCTGTCCATTTACTTGAAACTCCCAACTGCAATCCAAGTCATGACATGTTCGGCACGTTTTATACTAATTCACTCACATCAAGCTTAGTTTTTGTTCCCTGACACTCAAACTATAGTAAAAGGTATCCGATAAGTCAAAATTATAACTGATAAAATACATAAATCACTTATTTTATTATATTTGGTAAATCATTTATCTAGTCCCTATTTTCCCAAAATTTTCTTTACCACATGACTGTGTGGCTAGTTAGCTTACCTGAAAACACTGGTGGCTAGAAACACTGAGGACAAGCCTTTTTTGTTAGCTACCAAGCTGAAGCTAACTTTTAACATTAAGCTACACGAGCTACTGCACCTAATGTTGATTATCAACATACTGTACTGCATACTGCTGGAGCATTAATATATAAAACTCTTGTAACGGTAGCTAAAGCATTTTTGCAAGCGTGCTACTTGCTACGCTACGTGGAAGTTCACAGAAGTTCTTTAGAGACATGCTTCTATCTTCATAACAATATTGTTACATTATGGACTTTATTATCTCATCCTCAACATTTTGTAGATGTGTGTGTTGTTGAATGTCCCTTTGCTCAAAATGTCAAATAGACCAAAATCAGAAGTTCTAGCTAGCCAACGTTGTTAGCGATAGCTTCCAGACTAAAATGATTTAATTACTGTTGGTAGAGTTTATACAGCGATGCAATAGTTAGCTACAGCTAGTTAGCTAACTGAAAGGGTGGTGCTCAGTGTTTTTAGTTACGCTAGCTAGCCACACAGCCCTCTACAGTTCCCAAAAATAAGCAATTGTATGCTTAAGGAAAATTGGAAATGTGGTGGAAACAGAGATAAATTATTAAATGTTTAAGTATAAAGCTCTACATTTCTATTTACAATCTATTTTATATTTTTGACTTGTCTTGTAACCCTTTACTACATTTTGTCAGTTTAAGGGTTCCATAATTTCTCTCATTATTTGTTAATAATTGAGTGGAAAAAGTGAAATTTCTTAAATGTAGCAGAATGATATTCCTGTGCAGAGATAAACTGCCTTAAAATATCATAAAGTAAGCTTAACAAGATAAAAGAACACTTGCAAAACCCATCATTAACTTTCCCTCGCACTTCCCCTCTCTAAACATTCTTCCTCCTCTTCAGTGTGCTCGGGTTTGCTGCCCGATGAGGTGAAGTTTTAAGGCAAGAATGGAAGGACAGGGGAGGGCAGAGAGGGATGTGTGTGTGTGTGGGAGGGGCTACTGCTGCACTTCATTAGGAAGCTAATATGGAAGTTATTTAATTGGATACTCTGCCTTTATCCCCTCTCTCTGCTCTCCTCTTCAACTTGAGTAGGAGAGAAGATGTGGAGAGGCTGGGGGCGTTGGACGTGGTTCAGTTTGTTTTACTTCACATCACTTTATTGAAGCTGACTTCAGTTCAGAGCAGTTCAGTTCAGTTCCCCAGCCTGTAGGATACGTATGTTTGTCATCTGTTTATATTTTTTATGTCTCTGTCACCGCCTGCCAGCTTGTCTGTCTGTCACACCAGTGTGATCTCCACCTCCTCTGTCTTGTCGCTCTTCTCCTGCTGTCGGCGAGGGTGCTGTTTGGGTGGAGGAGGAGCAGCTCGCACCTACAAGAAAACATAATACATGTAAATTTAAGAAAAAAGGGAAAGTGAGGAAAAGTATTGTTACGGAAATAACAGTGATGCCCTACTTTTCCTCTTTTGATAAACAGCAACATGTTCATCTCTGCTGTGGGACACAAACCTTTTATCTCCAGAAAGTAAGGAATATTTATTATCTACTTTTAGAGCCTTTTTAAAACAAGCACAGTATTTTTAAATAATAATAAGGATTCACAGGCAAAACACTTTAATCAACACTAACATTTACATTTAAGAAAAAAAGGATCATAGAGAGAACCATGTACAACACCGTTTGTTATATCGGACTGCAACTGACAATTATTTTCTTTAAAAAAAACATTAACATATTTCATACAAAAACACACTTATTGAATCATTTTTACTAACAGGTCGTAGTTTGCCCGGGCCTCCTTCAGGGGTGAATCTCAGTGGCTGAGGAAATCCTGGAGACACTGGACTCCTGCCAGAGCTGTGATCTGCAGAGAAAGAGAGGGAGATTTCTAACACAGAAAAACTCACAGTGACCTCTTCTCGACTCATTCAATTAGACACAAACTTTTTTCTGTGTGTGTGCATGTCTTACTGTGGGTGGAGAGCGGTCCCTTGTGAGACGAGGGCGGCGGTGGAGGCTTGTGCTCCCCATTGAGTGCGGTGGAGGGTGAGCGTGGGAGAGGAGGTGGGGTGGAGGTCTCGGGGCTGGTGAAAGGGCTGATGGGAGGTTGGTCATACAGAGGAAGAGGTGGCAGAGAGGATGGCAGCTTCAGAGACGGAGAAATCTAGAGTAAGGGACAGAAATAGAGAAATACGTCACTGATCTGTCATCACAGTGAACATCAGATCGCCTATGTAAAATTGTGTTTTTGAAAAAGATCTAGTGACAAACTAATTGTCTGAAACTGGCCAGACTATAATTTGACTCATCTTGACCAAAGGAACCCAAGACAAAAAGAAGCTGGTTGTTAAAATGTGAAAAGTTTGGAGAAAAGAAACGAGTTTCAGGCCAAAATGTCCATTGAACCGTGGCCTGATGGCGGTGCTAAGTTTAGCTACTGTACATCTGACCCTTCCATCAGTGTCATGTTTCATTAAAACTGGTTAAAAAATAAAGTAAGAACAAAAAGAAAGAAAAAGAAAAAACACCAATATTAAAAATCTGTATGCATATGTATGTAAAAGAAAGAAACATAAGCAATTAATAATTGACTTAAAAAAAAAATAAAGTCTCACAAGTATCTGAGAAATGGATAATCTACAGATCCTTAAACCTACATTAATTAAAAAAAATACTGGCCACTTTTGGGCAGCGCACAAGCTACAAGCAAAAATTATTTATTATTAATGAGTAAGGTGTTAGCAATGAGTAACGTGTTAGCATCCAGCAGACACAGAGCAACGTTAGCATTCATTTGTCGTGTTTCTGTCCACCTGTCTAATATTCACTGCTGAGGGAAATATTTGTCTCTTTAGCTGCTAGGTGCTCCACTATGTTCACCCGCTAATCGCTAACTGTGTCTGTTTGCTGTTTTCTCTTCTTTTTTTCCCCACTGAATACAGCTGCCCGCTGCAGCCGAAAATATCACGATAAGCGAGTTAAACAAACAGTTAATTTGAAGGATGTCAAACCAAAACAACAAATGTGAAGATGCTAAAAAGCTCCATAGGGCTGAGGGGAACTGCAAAGCTGGGTAATAATTCTCTGGGTTTGTCACCTGAAGCAAAGGAAAGTTCCTCGTCTGCCTGGCCCTCTTTCACATTACAGTCATTTCTACCACTGCTAATGTAAAAACATTGATTAGACCAGCCTTAGGACTGCTGGAACTGGAACACTAGAAATACTGTAAGGAATACCGTACAGAAATATTGTTGGTTTACTAGTTTGAAGTGCCACGACATACAACTCGACTGATTCAGTGGCAGCAACCCAGAGGATTCAGATTGTTTACCAATCGTCCCCACATATGACTTAAAATACTTTAAGAGTTTTTGTGGTGTGTTATGTCTACAGGCTTTTAGGAAGGGAGAGGCTGTATCCTTCCTGTTGCTGAACCTCTAATAGGGCAGCTCTCTGTGCCACAGATAAGACCTCTTTCTGTGATTGCAGTTTTTATCACAGTGCTGCAGGAACATGGCAGTTCTGATCCACTGTTGTGAACTCTGCCCGGCTGATAGATCTGCTGGGCAACAGCCAGGAAGGTGGTGGGGGCCACAGTAGACTATGCTTTTTCCTTGGTATTTCTGCCATGCCGAGAAAAGCCTGATAAGACCACACTTCCAGCTCCTCAAGAGTGATGCCTGTGGTATTTAAGTGGGAGTATGTCTCCATTTTAAGCTCTATTTTCTGTGTTTTCCCACAGAGATATATGTATGAAAGATTGCTTGTGTCACTTAACTTAATATCTGTGTTATATGTGAGATCCATCCCCGCGTCTGCTTGCATTAAACATACCTGTATGTCGCCCAACACTCCTCCGCTGGTCCCATTCTCAGTGAAATCTTCTACTAAGACGGAGGGGAAGACGCCCACCCGTCCGTTGAGCTCCCCCTCCCAGAAGCCGTCGTCTGTCTGAGTGTCGCGGCTCAACAGGCGGATCACCGCTCCCTCGGAAAAGGAAAGTTCCTCGTCTGCCTGGCCCTCGTAATCATAAAGCGCGCGGACATACATCACTGCAGAGAGAAAGGAAGACAAAGAGACAGAGGAAGCAATAAGAGAAACACAGAAGGAATAATTATTCTTGGGGAAATGTAGTTCCTTGTCTGCCTGACCCTCATTGTCATAAAGACAATGGTACATACCGCTGGAGAGAGGGAGATACAGAAAGGAGGCAAGATGCTATATATATATGATATATAATATGTAAAACGACAGAAATTCCCCATGTGCCTGCTCCAAGTATTCAGACTAGAACAGACAAATAGCATTAAAAAGAGGGTTGGAGAAAGAAAACTTCTTGTTTTGGCGTGCAGTGAGAATAAGTTTGACTAATCACGTACCATGAACATGAGACACAGTCGAACAAGCCTGGTCAGGATTTGCCAAATCAGAGTAAGAGTCTCCATATTTTTTATGCATCTTGATATAAATTGTTATGGATTTCACTGTTTTAACTGATGAACCATGTATGCTGACTGCTAGTAGACCTTTGACAACCAAAGTCTGGATGTGGATACAACCAATAGTCTGGTCTGCAGTTTCACCAACTGGTGTTTTGTTTTCTCTCTATGACCACTTTTATACAACTGCCTCGCTCTTGTTTCTGTTACCTTGTTTTACCCAGCAAAGTAGACACATTTGCTTATTCTACTAACACCCTGCTTTGCAAAATGAGTGTTGCTTACAATGGGATTCTGAGCAAATCCAGTGGAGCAGTAAAAAGAAAAATGCTTTAATCAGTGGCACATAATAACCTCATTATGGGAAGAAAAAAAACCTCATTTGCACTAGTACAGCGGGAACTAGCTTGTTTTACTCAAACTCCTGGCATGCAATTTCATTATTTCAAAGACTAATTTACCACTTGCTTGGTTTACGGCCTACTTACTGTTTGCATCTCCATTGATGCAGTTGGAGTGCAGCTCTGGCTCGGTGGAATTGGACGAGGTGTGCGATCGAGCATCGAGTGTAGCCAGAGACTGGAGCATGCTCAGCAGACTGTTGGAGGTCGGGAACTGCAGGTATTTCTCTGGCACATAGCCCACTTTACCTGTCTTATTGCGAGCCTGGAAAACACACACACAAACAATGAAGTGCAAAATGAAAACGTACATGATGGAAAAAATTTTAACACCAAGAAACCATAAAAAAAACCAAAAACAAACGGAGCACACGCACAGGACCAAAAACACGAAGCCATCCTGATTATTCAATTCAAGTTTTGCTACCCCACTTTTTGAAAATAAATTATTTTCAAAATTTTGTTTATCCACCTCTTTTAAAGATATTATATTAAGCTCATTTTCAGGCTCAATATCTTATTTAGGGGTTGTACCGGAACAGGTCTACATGGTTTCATTTTTTAAAAAAAACACCATATTTTTGTCATACTGCACATTGCTGCAGCTCCTCTTTTCACCCTGTGTGTTGAACGCTTTGTTTTAACCCTGGAGTGATACATCTTGCCTCCACATGATGATGATCTTTGTTGGGAGTTGCACATGCGCAATTCCTAGTTAAGGTTAACATGGACTGGAACAAGAGTTTCAGAGTGGTGAGTTATTAATCTGTAACAAATGTATCTTTCATACATAAAGTTGTAACTGAGCTCTGTTTCTACAACACAGTAACTACTGTATGTCCATTGACTGCCTGGAGGGTAGTTAATGTTTGGAAGGGAGAGGACAGGCAGCAGGCGGACCTCTTGTCACTGTGTGCTGCACCTCAGTGTTTTCCCACCGGTGTTTTTGAGGGCGTGTCGGACTAGCCGCTTGGCGAGCATTATGTTGCGCATTTTGATGTGTCGTCACAGGGATGAAAGGCAAACGGCTGGACTACAAACGAGCTGTTTTCAAGCAGTTCAGAGCAGTGCTTTCTGTGGGAGATGGGAGCTCCCTTTGGACTGGACTTTGGGCTTTTTCACTTTGTAAACCTATTACATGCACAAAAAAGGTATATAACTCAATAAAGGAGAGGGAAAAATGACAAAAAGTACCTCTTCACCTCTGACCTCTTTAAATGCAATACAGCGTTTACTCACCTTTTTATGAGTTTTTCATTAGCTATCATTGGACAGTTTAGCCAGTGGACATTTATAGTTTACACACCTTTTATTTCACCACTAGACTACATACCGGCTAATTTGCTGTACAGCTCTCTCCCTCACCCCACACAACATCAGACTAAGCTAGAATAGTGTTTCACAGTTATTAGAGCTTGAGCCATGCAGTTACATTTAACAAAGTAAGGAACACATAATCTCATAATGTCTCACAAATTATTCTTCATCTAACTTCAGATTGAGTAGGGTCTGTACAAAATTATGATTATTAAAGTTTTTGGAAATTATCCCCTATTCTTACCATAAGTAAGGTTAGGTGGAGGAAATTTGTTTAAAATGAAATAACTGTAAAAATTATGCATCTTTCCAAGTTCACTCCCTGTTTTAAAACAAAACCAGGCGCCCATGCACAGAGCCCATGAGATAATGCTTCTGCTGTTGTATCCGTAAATGTAATGCACATCCGTGTGACTGCCACATATGTGTGTATTTTTGCACCTTGACCCAGTCTTCCATGTCCCCATCCTCAATGACCTCCAACATCTCCTGTTCATCAATAGTTAACTCATCCGGCTGAGAGGCCTGCGGGAGAGACACACCAACAGTGTTAAAGATAGAGAGGGAATAAGAATGAGACAGAAAAAATGGTTTAAAAGAAAAGGGAGGGAATAAGAAAAGGAGTTGGAGGATTTTCCAATGCTAAAAAATGTCATGGTTGTTAATGTCAGATTCAGTCAGCATTTCACACTTCCTATAAGTACAACACAGACATCCAGCTGTGTGTGTGTGTGTGTGTGTGTGTGTGTGTGTTGGTTGGTTGATACCTTGTACGAGTACAGGACTTTGCAGGTTAGTGGGTAGTTTCGGAGGGTTCCTGAAGGACTGGAGCTGCTGTCGTCAAAAACCTCCATATTCTCTTCACACTCCTCTCCCTCCTCACGCTCCAAGTCCACTGTGCCCTTTAACACACAAACACAGCCAGATAAAACCTCTGATAACTACAAGGACAAATACGAAAAGCTCTGTTCACCTCTAATCCTCCAGAGTAAAAAGAATACTCTTGTAATATTGATCAAATAAGCAAACAGTTAAAATACCAAAAAAATGTTTTTATATAAAGTGAGTGACATATTGAACATATAGCTGAAACACTCAAAAAGACCTGTGCCTGTGAAGTTGGCTAGTTAGATGCAGTTCAACAATTATAAAAATCTAATTTTTACACAACTTTCTGGCTCCTGATGTTCCAATGTGTTTTCCTGCTAGGTGACTTGTTGTTTGCTATCAACAACTCCCTTTCTTTCTGCCCTCTAGTAGTCTTAGTCACCACCTCTGCCTTTTACACTTTTGCTATGTTATTATCCCAACTTCTACTTCCAGAACCTCCTGTGCATTTTGCTCAGGCCTCTCTCCCTCTCTTTCCCTCTCTCTCCCTCTCTCTCTCTGCTAGTTTCACAATTTAAATTACAGCAATGCTTACCTTTGCTTCCTGCCTGAGTGTCCCTGTCCTGCTCGCTGTGGGCCCTACAGCTTTTAGAGACAGGTGTAGAGGGACTAATGTTTCATATGATCCAGCCCCTCCCTCTTTTCTTCCATGGGAATTTTACTGGCTTTTATGAAGGTCATGTGATCTAGCTGGTAGAAACGTCCATCACACACAGCAAGCTGAGCTGGCCATAACAATAGTGTGTGTGTGTGTGTATGTGTGTGTGTGTGTGTGTGTGTGTGTGTGTGTGTGTGTGTGCGTGTGTTTATCCATTCCTAAGTCATTGTGTGTAGTCATCAGATTTCTGTTGACACAGTAAACTCTACACCAGTGCAGAACAAACAGTTGTGTGTTTTGTATATGGCTTGATGTCACACGTTGGTCTCCTGGATATAAGGATCTATTCTCTAGAAGAATAATAACCTTCAGGTGTGGTCCTAAGGTGTTCAATAATAAAAATTGATACGCTCTTATCAAAGCTCTCCACTAGGAATGGTTACTAAAGACCCTTACAACTGAAATACATAAACTGTGTGCTTCATTGTTTCTTCTTTATCTTAAGTTAAATGCTACCAATGACAATGCTAACATGCTGATGTTTTAGCATGTATAGTGTTTACCATGTTCAGCATCGTAGTTTAGCGTGTTAGCATGTTAACATTTGCTAATTAGCACTAAACACAATGTACAGCGGGGAATGGTTTTGAGTATTTGCAGGTATTTGGTCATAAACCAAAGTATCGGACACATTTAAATTGTGTCCTGATGATGGGGCTATAGGAAAAGTCAGGGATTCAACCTATTGGGAGCATGAATGTCTAACAAAGTGCGTCAGTCAGTCTGGACCAAAGAACATCACTGGAATACACAGACATTGCCATTCCTAGAGCCATGCTGCTAGTATGACTAAAAATGATGTTGAGCTGGTAGCTGCATTAGTCCTTGAGTTTAAAATCCTGCAGACAAGAAATTCCATAAAGTTACATGCATGATTCTTTGAGTGAAAAAATAACATTTCCACCTCCTACATCTGGGATGTCAGAAATTACTCTCTGTGCAACAATTAAACAATTTCTAATCTTAACTTTGCATCATCACTCACTTGACTGAGGTGTCACACCGGTTTGTTTCGCATCTACTTTATGGGTGTGTTAATAGAAAGTAGTATACAAACTGTGCACAGCACTGTGTTTGTTCTATTGTGGGATTTTTTAGGGTAATAAATAATGTGCAAGACACACACTCTGTACACTCACATAAGGAGGTTAACTGTTGTGGCCTGTTAGTAGCTGATATAGGCACAAGGCTTAGCTTATTAATTCCCCTCGATGAAACACATTCTTTTTCCAGTTCTATCTGTGCAGTGACTTACTTACTAGTACTTACATTGTAAACAGAGAGTGATTTAGGAGACTGCCATGGAATATGTAACTGGGCGGAGAGATATAGTCAGCGTGATGGACAACAACTTGATGTCCAGTTCCATATTTTGAGCTTTGGTGCCAAGGCCACATTGTTGTTGGCTGCATGTCATATGTTGCATCACGCTTACCCACTTTACTGCATTGATTTAAAAGTACACTGCTTCCTCGGGGCCAATTCCATTTCATCCCTAAAGTAAAATGACCAGCATGTGTTTCAGTAATAAACCCAATAAAATATCACCCAAAATACATCTCAGTGTGTGTACCAGCTGCACAACTCAGATGAAGACCAATGGCCGATTTTATTGGTCCTGGAGGTAATAACCGTGAAAGTGATATTGTAATGAAGGCAGTGGCTGCATGAGGGACGTAGCAATAAAGTTGAGTGGAATGAAGAAACGGAAGAGGGAAGTGGCTGTTCCCCGCTCTCAATGTCTTTTCTGTGCTCTCCTCTACAGATTATTATTCACAAACCTTTCCTTCCTTTCTTCTCTCTCTGACCACCGGCCACTTCTCAACCTCTACCTACTTAGCAAACTGATTTTAGTAATCCGTCCTACTTTTTCCCTCTCCTTCTTCATTTCTCTCCATTTCTTTTGTTGCACCTTGTTATTATAATCCCTCTTTCTTTGCCGCTGTCAGTCTCTTAAGGCTCCAGTTCACCAGACTGAAATCAAAGGCTGCTGAACTGCTATCAAATGCCTGAATACTCAATAGGCCCCATGGTGTGTTTTTTTTAATGACACACACGCCAGAGGGAGATGTTTTTAGTAACTCCTGCCTCGGACTGATTAATAAGGCACGAGAAAGTTGAAATGACATTACCAACTTCTTGCAGGTAATTAAGTATTTGGAAATGGAAATGTGTCAGAAGTTTAAATGGTTTGGCTTGGATGAAATCTAAATGCAGTTCTTTGTGTTGGTCACCATTTTGGCAATTCAACTTAACTATGGCCTTAGAGTACATTCTTCTATATTCTTTGCACTTTTTTTCTATATTCCTCAGCATTTCACCTTTGCATCCAATTTTACTTCGACATTATCACTCTGACGCCACTCCCTCCTCACCTCTTCCCCTCACCCCTCCTCCATATCACACCACCTCTTCTTTTTCTCAGCTGACTCTCTCTCTCCTGCTGTCATTACTGTCTCTCTAACACCCCCCTTTTGCTGCAAAACTCATCCCTCCTCCTTCCTTCTCCATGTATCTCTTCCTAGATTGCTCTCTCGGTAATGCCCCAGACTTTCTATCCCTTTCTCAGACTCAGTGTCTCTCTCAACAAAAATGTTTGCACATTTTTAAAAAATCGCAATAACACACTAGATAACTTATACAAAAGTCTGTACACATTTTTTCCTCATTGAAAATAGTAGGCAGACTACTACTAGTAGTAGGGCTGTAATGGTTTTGAAACAGTGACCAAAATTGAGACACAAAAGTCCACGATCTGGTGTGGATCCGAGAGACAGAACCGCGACACACCCACTCATTGGACTGTTTAGCTCTCATTATGACCGGCCAGTGGAGGGTGAGCTTTGTATTAACAGTAGGTTATTGTAGGTAACTGTCCACCTTAGATTAGTGTTCATTTACTTGAATCTGCTCCTCTGCTCTTCTCCCCACACTCACACACACCTAGCCTGCACCTCTGGTCTCTAACGGAAAACAGGCCGGCTTGCTCCACCTCTTTCTGTCTCTCTCTCCCTGTTTATGCTGATTTTCTCCATCAGCAGTCCATTTCCTATAGTCGCCGTGTTTAATAAACTCACACGTGATTCAGTTTTCTAGTGCGCCGCATCTGGATTGAAAGTGAAGTGAGTGACATCTGCAGTGGTGCATTCACTGTCGCTCCGTAATGTAACATTTCCTGCGTGTCCGTTGACATAATACCAGATAACCTCTCCCTCACCGTTTCTCTGCAAAATACTAAAGTGGGTTGCCAAATATACTTTGGCAGATGCAACTATACCTGTCCGGCCCACCCAAGTAGAGTATATGTTGAAAACACTTAAGTTAGTGCAAGCTGTAGGCCTATATTTTGTAAATATTACACCTTATAAACCCCTTTTCTTGGTATGAAACAATACCAAGAAACAAAACACCAGAAGCCTGTTGGTGAAGGCCAACCAAGAGCCATGGAGGTGTCATTTGACTCAATTTGTTCGCTATTAGTAAGTAATTACATCATCTGTCAGCTGTTGGGGGGACTCAGCTTTTCTTTCTAGTAGGGGGGGCGCCAAGGAAAAAAAGTTGGGAGCCACTGCTCTAGAGCAACCACAGAGATGGAGTAGGGTGCAGCAACTAGGAGTATGGTGGAAAAACCTAAAAAGTGTCTGAGAAAAGTTTCTGATGCTTCAAATAAAAAAGAAACTCTGCGTTCATTGAGGATTACAGTCAAAAAAAAGAGATAGCGCTTGGCAAGGACAAACAAGACATAACAGGGGTGTAGCTTTTCCTTGTTGGAGAATGCTGAGAGAAGAGAAGTGACTGAGGGCAGACACAGAGGTCACGTTACTGCTTTTGGATAGGTTAGTTTTTGTAACATATTTTGAGTAGACTATGTATCTATTACATTTACTGTAAAAGCAGTTATATTTTTCCCAAATAACCCCCGCATCTGGGAAAAGTTGTCGAGAGCTAGGTTTTCTCCATTGTCTTTGTGCTAATGTACTAACCAGCTACTAGTCCTAGCTACATATTTAGCATACAGACACGACAGTGGTATCAATCTTCCCATCTAACTCTCACCAAGAAAGGAAGTAATTGTGCTTCCCCAAATGTGGTACATACAGTAACAATCTACTACTAGTAATGAGGGAAGGGGGGTAAAGGAACTGTCCGGAGGCCACCTCCTCCCCCCTGACATGCATACAGTATGTAAACACAATCCTAAACAATATTAGGTGATAGAATAGGTCCCTTCAGGCTTCAGATCTGTGCTCTGTAGTCTAGCCATTAAAGTAAGAATGAAATAAAATATAATAAAATAAAAGTGAAATAAAAACTGTGAATTGTGTGAGCACTACATCAGTATTCCAATGGGGAAGTGGGGCGTTTTAAGAGGCTATAACTGGTGTGACAGATGATTAGGCAGCAGGGCTGATGTCAATTATCTTGCAATTTACATCACTCAGGAAGTGATTTGTCAGGAGAACTGTTCTAGCTGGGTGGCTTTAACTCATAATGAAATCATAAAGAATGAAAAGTCTATGATTATGAGTCAGTGCTTTAGTTTAAAATTACAATTTTGAGCGTGCAGAATTGAGTGCAGCGTTTGTGTAGCGCAAGAGTACAAACTGTTGGGAAGACAGATGAACCACTAGTAGATATTGACAGTGACACTATTCAGTGGTCTGGTGATTCTCATTTGAAATCGGTAAAAAGGGGCGACCACGCATGCAACACAAATCAGCTACGACTTATGTTGTGTGGTGAGAAGACACTCTTCTACTTCTCATTTGTAAGTTTGAGATTTGTACTTTCAAGCCAAGTCAAAAACTGCTGTAACTTAAAAATTGCTGACAAAAATAATTCATGCATGTAATATACGTATTTATGTTTTAGCATAGTGGTAGTCACATTACATTAGAGTTTATGTTATGTGTATAGTTTTTCTGTTGATTAATTCCTCCAATGTTTTCAACTTTCATTAATAAGCTTTCTGTTTTGGTGAAAATAGAGAGAGTTCTGCTGGCTTGGCAAGAAAGCAGCAATGCACACAGTGAGGGGAGGTGTCTCACCGACAGTGAGGGATCGTGGGAAGTGTAGCTGGCCCAACGTTCATTCTCCAGCTCCTCCATCACCTACAGCATGCACAGAGAGAGCGGAGGGGGGTTTATACACATATTGCAAACACGCACACTCACTCACACACCCACACGGCACTGCACAAACTGGAGCTAATGCATGAAAGGACTTAAATACACACACAGTTGCATGTATGAATGCACTCAAACATTTAACTTCAGGCTTACAAACACACGTATGTACGGTAAAGGAAAACACTTTTGCCAACACTCACAGACAAAACACACCTGGTTCATGGCGCTCTTCAGCCAGGTATCAACAGCAACCCCCACTTGCCGCAGAAGGTCCAACCGAGCCTCAGCTTTTAACTTTATTGTCTTTGGAGAGAGAGACAGGGTTAAAAATTTTAAGAAAATCTCATATATCTATTATATATACACTGTATATATAATACATCAGTCTTAAAAAGAGCATCACTTTGTTTTACTTGTGTCCCACTGTGAGCCCATATCTCTGCAGTTACCCTGCTGAGTAAACTATGAAAATAAGGATTTTAAAAATCTCAGTTTGGTCTCAATGTTGCTAAAGTGTCAGACATCTTGCTTTATATGTAGTCTGTAGTGGTAACCTCTTTCCCAGTAACAGAAAACTAGCCCCTTATTCTGGACAGATGAGTAAATATTTCTTAGCCATGTTGCTGAAAGAAAACAAATAGTCCATAACAATATAATTAGATATTACCAAACATCACTATATACAGTAAGCACCCAAATGGGAGCCATTTCTCATACACAATTGGTTTTTGAACTGATGCAGAGAGCAAACATTACAATAACCAAATGTCTCCAGTTATGATACACCTCTCATGCATACAGTAATATTTTTAAACTAGTTAAATTGAACCTCATAGCCATCTTAAAATCAAACTTCACTGGAAAATATATACTTTCTTTATAAAAGTATACTTTTTTTACCTTTCAGCTGTATTAGTTCACCTGCAGCACAGTACAGTAACACAGTGAGGATGTGAAATGGATCTGCACAATGTAGCCTCCTAAGTGGCAAATCATCACAACTTTCTGTACTTTCTTTTAACGAGCTGTGAACACTGGACATGTGCTGTGTTCTTTTCTAATGAGACAATAAGATGATGCTATAATCACCAGTAGGGAAACCACTGAGATTTAGATTCAATATGTCGCTCCTCCTCAACTCTCTTTCATCTCGGATCCTTTCTCTTTTTTTTCCTGCTGTCTCTCACCATTTTCATCAATTTCCTCTTTCATTACCCTCTTCTTTCCTTTCTCACCAATACTGACGGAGCCAATTGATAGCTGATAACTCCCTCCGACAGAGACATGCAGTCAGACAGAGTATGCAAGGTTTTACAATGTCAAACATAAAGAGGCACAGTGGGATCAAATTGGACAATTACGACCAATATGTACAGTAAAAGTTTGTTTCCTGATGTTTATACAACATTATCCGGCTAAGAAGAAGAAAAATATGTCACGTATTTCCCAAAGGTATTAATATGCCAGTGCAGATAAAATTGTGTGTGAGAAAATACTTTCAATCAATTTTCCAATCCCTTTTAGTTTTGTTTGCTTGCTGGAAAGTGTCTGGGAGTACAGTCTTGTCTCTATCTTCTGTCTGAAGGATTTTGATTTTCATGTTAATGAGGCTAGATTGTCTGGTGGAGCCAGCGTGAGAACAGCCTTCAACAGATCATTAGTATGGAGCCTCAACTGTTCTCACTCTCTCATCCTCTAAGAACAACTTAGAAAGACGAAAACGGCAGAGAAGAGGCCAATAATTATCTGATATCACTGTGGGGAATTTCTGATGGAACGTCTGCTTCATTTGAAAGTATGCTGTGAGAGAGGAACGATAAACACAAACACGCAAGAAACTTGATATAAAAGATAGCACAATCACTTTTTGCGTCTGCCACTAGGTAGAAAGCTTTAATGCACTGGTTTGTCAAAGAATATACTTTGTAGGAAATGTCTGTATAAGATAATATCTCTCTCTATATATATATATATATCTGTAGAAATGCAGTGCAGATGCCATGTTGTATTTCAAATATTGGAGATATACTGAGAGTGAGAATAAAACAGCTCACAGATTTTATTTATATTTTTTCCAAAGAGAAAATGTCATGTGTGTCTATTTTTCCTCTTGATTTATCTTCATCTCTGAAGCTCCAGTACACAGGGCTAGCCTGAGGCACACTGTTTTTATATAAAAATTTGATACAATACAGTATATATATAAAAATTTGATACAATACAGTATATATAATCCATTTAATTTTATGTTATGAAAGTTTGCACCGACACATCATAGCACAGATCACTTAATCATGCAGGTAAATTCTGTTACTGTAATAACTATTGGAGTAATTTCAGAGAAAGAGTTTCAGTATCCAGAGTCTTTTATCGAGCACTCAGGCAGAGGCCATAAAATCAGCATTAGTGGAGAGTAAAGAATACATGACTCTACTCTTTCTATCAGTGTTAACTGACTCCATTCAGAGGTGAGAAGAACAGGTGTGTACCACTGAATCCTGCAGAATAGAATTCCTTTTTCCTTCATCTGTGACAAGAAAGCAACACATTTAGTGTGACATTTAGTTTTGTGCTATTTAATTTATAAAGTCATGTGACCATATCACAAGAAATTAAATTCCTCCATAAAGAAATGAACACTACTCAATCTGACAATGATCTACCATTGTGTCTAGTTATGTGCATGATGGCAGCAGCCTCCCTGGATTTGTAACATATTCTTAAAATCACCATAAACCCTGAATAAACAGTTTGCAAAGTTAATAAACAGGTCTGCCAGCTCTTGAAAGTTGTACATGATTCAAAGCATTGGTATTTATGCTCCCTGCATCGTGTCTCCCCAAAAATATCCAGTGTGAAAATTGCAGGATAAGTGAGGAAACCTGCCGACATTAGTCTCAATCCATCATGTTTATTAAACCTATCTCGAATAAACCCAAAAAATGGTATCTTTTTCGCAATATCCCCTGCAGCTTGACATGCAGTAAATTATCACATTTGTATCACAGACAGCATCGACTCTAAACATTGATTTTGAAACACAGTTGGCCGTCAACGCAAATTAGACAAATCAGTAAAAATCACTAAGTGGGGACAAGTAGCGAGGTCAGCTATCAATCCTTCTTACTCGCTGGCAGCAGCCTTCTTTAGCTCGCGTTTCAAACATGCTGCTTCTCAAACTCCAATGAGTTTTCAGCTGATGATGATATCCAAAGATGATACCACCGTAAAACCTGGATAATTACCCAGCAAAACCTAACACCAGGCATTCCTCCACTGAGTACAGATGCCTTAAAAATATCTTTAAATACAAAAATCCTAAATATAGACCTAGCTTCATTTCTTGCTAAGAAGGTGTTGAAAAAGGCCACTGCAACAAGCTTGATGGGATGAAGGTGTGACTTCATGTAAAAGGAAAGAATGATGCAATCACTATCCAGATAATGCTGTACTCAAACCTGGATGATGTCTTTTCTACAGCTTTCACTCCCTTTATACTCCTGTGATGGGAGCTCTGTGATGAAGCCATTTTTACCAAATGAGCTCATAAAATATTCATCATCTTACTCAAGGTAATGCTGGCCCTGAAGACCAAAGAATGGCAGACAGACAGTGTGAGCGAGAGAGACTGAAACAGAAACGAAGAGAGAGAGAGAGACAGGGGAGTAGGAAAAAAGTAGGGAGGCTGCATGTTTGCACTTGAAAAGACTCCCTAATTATTTTGTACAGAGTGAGATCAAGAGATACTGATAATGTTGCTAAAATACTCTTGCAGTGTAAGGTAGACTGAAATAACAGCCTATCTACAAAAGCAGTACAATTAAATAAAATATGCTTAACCAATTATTTACAAAAATACCTTAGACATATATATATATATATATATATGTATGTATATATATATATATATATATATATATATATATATATATATATATATATATATATATATATAGGAACACACACAGGGTAATAGAGGTGAAATGTTATTTGACCAAACCTGACAGCAGAGGGTGCCAGATATATGCAAAGCCTGATAAGAAAAGGAATGAAGGCAAATAGATACAGTGCTAGGGAGAGAATGAGCTCAGCTAAAGTGAAGAAAGACAATGAAATTGAGGAACAGACGGATGATGCAGTGATCTCATTCAGTGGCTGACAGGTTGAATCTGCGAGAATCAATACATTAATGATATATACCTCTGTAAGTGGAAAGACTGAGAGGTGCAGACAGAAAAAGAGAGGGAGCTTGAACACAAGATGAGAAAGAGAAAGAGGCAGATGAGGAGGGAGAGGCAGAGGAGTCAAAATAAGAGCTAAAATAGCAAGTGATCTAAGAAAAAAAATGGAAATCGTAGTATTAGAGCTTGATAGTTAAAATATTATCGATCAGTTTTAGAGCTTTACAGCCATCATACCTGTGGTTGAGACAGACACAAACAAGTGTGTTTAAACCTCTACAACTGAACAGAATGCAGCAAAATCATGTACAGCTGTACAGGGATTATTGGGCTTTGTGGATAAGAATAGTCGAATAACTTGAATGATTTGACATTTACTGCGATGTGAAAGGTGTACTGATCGATCCTGGGCCATCTTTGTTAATTGCTCCCTGCTACATGAGCTGTGCAAGTGAGCAGACTGACTGCCGACTCCCAGTCACGTAGCCCAAATACAGGGTAAAGGAAATATGGGACAGGGCTTATGTTGTTACTGGTACAGAGGGCTTGTTTGCTAGGGTAATGTTGCATTGATGTTACAACAGGAAGTGAGTCTACTCCCACTATTTTAGAGATAAAAACTTTTGCAGTGGACGAAGTATTTACATCCTACTCTTTTTACAGTTCAAATTTCACTATGTGACAATAAAGTACCTTACCTTACCATACCTAAGTAAAAGTACTAATTCCACACTATAAAAATACTCTGTTACAAGTAAAATTACTGCATTAAAATGTTTCTTAAGTAAATATCTTAGTATAATGTTTTAGTATGTAAGTATAATCAGGAATATACTTATAGTATTAAAAGTAAAAGTACTCAGAGCAGAAAGAAAAATGTCCGCTGTGACTGTTACTATTATGATCATCATGTAAAAGCAGAATTTTACTGTTGTAGTTCATTGAGGTTGAACAATTATGTATGACAATGCAATTAAAGACTTTTTTTCATTATGGATTCATCTGTTGACAATTTTTTTCAGTTAATCGGCTATAAAAATTTTTAGAATGGTGAGAAATGCCATCACATTTGCCCAGAACCCAAAGTGACACCTTCACAATGCTTATTTTGTCAGTCCAAACCTCAAAATGAGTAAAAATAAATTAAAATAATCAAAAGGAAGAGCAGAAAATCTTCAAATTTGTGAAGGTGGAACCATGAAGTGTTTTTACAAGAAATGTCTTAAATGATTATTAAAATAGTTGCCAATTAAATTTCTGTGGATCAACGAACGTACTAGCTGTACTTGTACAAACTTTTGGGAAGTTTATTTATAACAAAACATATATTTTTTTTTACTATTCATATGTTTTGTGTGTAAAAATCTTAATATGAAATGTAAGTAGCAACTAAAGCTGTCAGATACATGTTGTAAAGTATCTAAATCTAATAAAGTATAATATTACCCTGAGATGTATTGGAGTAGAAGTAGAAAGTAGCATGGAAAGAAAAGACTCAAATACCTCTAATTTGTACTTGTTAAATATACTTTGTTACTGTTCACAACTGAAAAAGTCAAATTCACTCCTTTCCCCCTTGTACTGAAGGTTTGTTGGAGAAGAGTCATTCATCTTTTTCATTTCAAAAGCGTGGACACATCTATCCATTCGTTCTACATTCCCACCGTATCCTGTGCATGGTATTAGAGGCTGGAGCCTCACCTAGAACAGGACGCCAGTCTCATCACAGAGCTAACGCACAGACAGACAACCATATTTACACACAATTTAGAGTTTCCAGTTCACCTGATCTTGCATGTCTCTGGACTGTGAAAGGAAAATGGCCCAGAAACACAGAAGAAACCCATGAGGAAACCGACAAGGGCTGAGTTTAAATGCAGATACTTGAGGCAGAGCAGTGCAATGGGTTAAATAGCTTTGTAATCAAAAACAAATGTCGACATACCTCAGCTTTGCGTATGTTTTCTTTGGTGTCTTCTATCTTCATCTCCAGATCTAGTCTGCCCTGTTCTGTGGGGGGCAAGCCGTGGCCCTCACACTCCTCCAGACACTGAAAGCAACAAATACAAAGACATAACTTGATTAGAAATAGTGCGTTTCAAAATAAACTTCATTCATATTCACATATTTGGTATATACTAAAATGGGTACATGTGACAAATCTGAGTGTGTCAGTGTATCCCCCTTACTCTCTTGTAATGTATGATATTCTTGTGTTCTCTGGCCACTCTGGTCGCCCATTTTCTGGCTTCCTTGTTGAGGCTGTGCTCCTCTGTCGTCCCCGTCTCTGATTCCAGCTGACGACTCTAAGATAACACACACACACACACACACACACACACACACATAACCCAGACAGGCATGGGTAGACACACACATGTACCCAGCCCCCACACACACACACGCACACACCAGCATGGCAGGCAAACACATACATACACAAGCGCACACATAAGTACACTGTCAGCGGGTAACGGCACAAGGTGTGTGATATGCAGAAGCTGTTAATGAATCTAAAGAAAGTGTGAAAGAGAGATTGTTTCCTTCTCACATTATGAATACAGCGTGTGTTGCAAAGCTCTATTGTTATCCTCTTGGAATGAAATAACTGCTATTAAAACCACATGTGAAAGAGCATGAGTGTGTGTTTTTGTGTGTACTGAAGTACTGAGAGCTGGAGCTGCATGGCAACAGGCCTTTTTATATGTGTCTTTTTTCTTTTTTTTTTACATACAAAAGCACATACGTGGGCGTGTCGAAGAATCTGCATCGCTTTCCAATAAAAAATTCAACATCAATGATAACCATATGGTCTCTTCAGAGACTAATGTATTACATGTGTCTTTAAGTTCCAAGTTACACACCTTTTCACTAATCCACTTACCAACGACAGAAGCAGCATACATTTTATTTTAAATAATTTCTCAAATGCCCCGGAAACGTATTTTTTCAATCAGTAATGGGATCCCTCATAAATGCACAATTCTGATCAAACCATACACGCATAGTGCTGATTAACTGAGATTTTAATGATCCAATTCTAAATAAATTCTAAATTCTTTAGTCTAGTTTATTTTTTTGAGGGTTTTAAAGGAACAAGAAAGATCTGTTGATGTGTTGATTATCCAAAAGTGGCTCTTTAATTCAGTCTCATTTCCATGCCACTAATCAAAATGATATGGTTAGCTGTTCTACGTGAAAAAAAACCTGCTTGATAAATTTGGAAAGATGTCCTTTCTATCCTTCTAATTTACAATATTTATATGGCACACACATATATATATATCCTTAAACAAAAGTATTCTGTACATTTGCTGCTTTATGCCTTTGTTTTAAAATCTAATTTCTCAAATACTCAATTTTATGATGTATTTTTTCTTGTTCACAAAAGTGACTCCGATTTGATCTTTTCATTGCTGTCTACCATAAATATCATCCATACAGTGTTAGGGAAACAAAAAGGACCTTTTAGTTCTTTGTGTAAACCTGTAAATGTGTTGTCCCATTTGATTCATTGTTTAAATGAATGCAGAAGCTCTGTTTTGCAGAAATAAGTGTGCCTAACGTTTATACAAATTTTGTGTGTATCAGTGGCCAAAATGTTTTGAAAAATTGCAACAACGTAAGGTCTATTCTGACTATAGGCAGAAAAAAATGGCCACTTCCACTAGAAAACTAACTGATGCTCAGGATATTCATATTCTCAGTGTAAGTGATGTGTGTTCAAAGACCTGAGAGGCTGGGGCTCCCATAATCTGATAATAAAAGTACAAGCTATTTTAATTGCAAGTTTCCATGCACATCATATCGGTTAATTATGTGCTGCTTCAGTAACAAGAGGGCATAAATCTGGGTAAGTATAGGTGCGAAACGAAGAGCATTACATGGGAGATTTACAGCTTAATTACATTCCGGCTAGGAAGTATGGCAGGACGTTACAGTAAGGCAGGGAGGCAGAAAACTACATTTGAACAGTGGCTGACGTGCCGTGGAGAGATTTGTGACTTGATAGTCTGCTAAAGTTATTGGTATAATGTTAAAAGAATAATCTGAGTAAATAAGAGTTTCTTTCAGGTGGCCTTCAGGTGGTTGCAGGGAAAATGTGAATACTGCCATGTAAAATACTTTGAATCTTCTCCTTACATGTGACCTTTCACTGACGTTCTGTGATGCTGTTTGTTTCAAATACTCATTCTCTACATCAGCTTTATGTTTACTCCTAAAGCATGCTGGTAGCCACTAAAAAAGTCCTATATTAATCAGATTGCATTCTAAATGTGCCAATACTAAGTATTCATTTATCAGAGCACAATTATAAACACTCGGCAGCTACTGTAAATTAGTAAGTCTGCCAGCTAAGGGAAATGTAAAGTACAGCACAGTGAACTAAAAATGTCTGGTGTGATCATACTGTACTTCAATAACAACCTCCACTGTCATAATAACAGTCATTTAGAGTACTGGATAGAACAACTGTGTTATTATGAAACCACAGGGATGAAGAGGTGTCAAAGTGTAGCTGTCTGCGCAAATGGGAAAAACGGAATATGCTGGTAGGAAAGTGTGTGTTTTAAAAGTGTATTTTCATTCGTTGAAGACGTGTATCACGTAATCGCAATATATGTAGTTCGATGCCAGCTGAGGACTCTTGGTCTATGTCACTCTGTGCCACAGTCTAAGCACTTGTTGTAGGTCTTTTCTATCATATTACTGTAATGAATAAATAAAAACAAGTTTGCCACAATAACAAGCTACTACTATCTGTTCTAATGCAGGTCTGCATAATTTCACACAAGTCCCAGCTTGCAGAGACATACCGCTGTCTTGACTAATCTAATACATCACGTTGAACATCAGCTGTATCACACTTAATGTAAGGTAGCAGTATTTCTATGTAAGCTGCTTTAATGGTTTTTTTTTTAAAGCAGTGGGAGTCTCCAGGGTGTCTGCACATCCTGCAGCAAAATAGACAGCAGTGCCCTCTGACTGTGGCAAATGCTTTGCTATGATTACACTTACTATACCTATTAATAGCAAAAAGAAACATATGTTGTTTTCCTAATAAACAGCTAGAGAAAATAGTTGTACAGGCAAAGAGCCGCTTGTAAACCAGCATACTTAATCAAATTTAGTCTTAGTTTTAGTATTATTTAACATATTAAACATTTTCTGTTTCATAGGGTGCTCCTTGCAGATGCAGACACATAATAATAAACTTTCTTCCTTCCTTCCTTTCTTTATAATATATAAACATACACAATACTAACACCTCACATTAAACATATAGCTTGATTTTGGTGTGGTGGTTTGGTATGGGTGAGAAAAGGCAGAAGGCAGGAGAAAATATACACGTACAAACAACAAAAATAAAAACAAAACAAAGCACCTGCAATGGCCATATTTTGAACACATAACACACTACAAAGGTGCACACCAAACATTTAACTCTATTATCTACAGGAGGGTGATGACAGGCATAGCGATATCTCAAAAGATGATGCAACAGGGTTACAGCATCTACTGAGTCATCTGGTGCTGGGATTGCATTGCTCACCAACACATGACAGTATCACAGCATTACAGTGCTGTGAACATAACAGTGGTATTTAGTAATCCATATATGTGGCTCTCTTGTTTCATTATCATGGAGCAACTAGACAACACAGGATAAGAGCTCTTATAGTAATATTAGATTTATCACCCCCTAATAGACAGGTTCCTATTTACGAGCAATCGAGGATGTGCGCGCAGCAGGGAGAGCAGGAAGGTAACTGCTACAATGTCAACCCTATTTATGGCCAGTTTCAGTATATATAACTTAAGTAACTTCCTGGAAATCAGTAAAATCACACTTTAGAGGTCACATCGTATGTAATCGTATGTGTAATATGTGACACTCATCCTTGCATTTTTCCAAAACGTCTGTTACCACATGCCACCTTTGCTAGGTGTCTTTCAGCTCTGGCGAACACATGATGACACAGACTCCAGAAAGAGAAGCGGCGGAGAGAAACGGCAGCTATTAGCAGTGATAACTGCTAAACTATTTTTTTACCCCATATGTGTGCGAGTGCATCTTACTGGTGACGTCGCTCGGAAAGACATCTATAGCAATCGCTTACTTGACATCAGATCACAGGATGGGTTGGCTTTAAAAGTTCCTCATTAACAACTCAGGACTTGGGAAGACTGGTTGCCGGTACTAGCTTGAAACACTAATTCCTCTGAGAGACTTTGAAGTTTTACTAGCTTATATTTCCAATAATGGAACGGCTTTCAGAGCATCACATCTATTTGTCAGGTTTATTCTTATTTTTTTACATCAACAACAACATAATGTCATAGCTGTAACTGTAGCCACCCCTGTGTGGTCTATTACTATGGTCTTTACTATGACAAACGGACTTGGGGACTCTGATAACTAAAGTTCCTTTGCAATAACTTTTACACTAATTAAGTAAAAGAGGAAAACATGCACACATTATTTCTGTGGTTTTGGACCTGACCACCATTTGCCAAGATGAAAAAAGTTGTTTAATGTGAACCCTTCTTCTATTTTACATGCACAAGCTCCTGTGTAGAAAGTCTTTGTGTTGAAGCTAGCTAGACATGTTATTATGACCACTCCACTTTCTGTTTAGTAAGAGGGATGGGCCCACGCTGCATGCCAGGAAGGATAGATGGGGTGTGAAGGTTATTCTAGTTGACCTAATGTATTATGACTATCTGCAGTCAATCAGGATGTAGGGCCCCTTTCGAAAGGAAATGGTTATGTAAAATAACCATGGTGTCACGACTGCAGGCAGATACAGTAGCCCTTTAATGAGTCAGAGTCATAATTTTACAATGTGATTCTGAGCATACAGCAGAATGATCATGAAGCATACTAGATGTAGAGCAGTTTGGCTTCCACACAAATAGCAGTCACTTTTGTAGAGCATAAGCAAAAGTGAAATTCCAAGTTAGAGAGTTAAGTTGTTCTGTCGTCTGCATACATAGTGATTCATATATTAACAGTATCATGCAATATGTCAATCAAAGCACCAGGTGTTAAGAGTTGAGTATTAAAAGATTTACCAAGGCTTTGTTAAGCAATGAATGAGCTGTAAATGTTTAATACAGTTCAAGTCAATGTCACGCGGACATATAGATAAATTAATGACGTAGATGATTCATGGTTTGTGTCAGGAATGAAGATGGGAATGCTAACAACAGTTAAGACTACCTGTGCCAGGGTCATTCTCATGGCACTGACGGGCGACGGCTCAATGTCCACCAACTGCTGCACCGAGCTCAGAGTCTGGCACACAC
This sequence comes from Micropterus dolomieu, assembly GCF_021292245.1. Lineage (NCBI taxonomy): Eukaryota > Metazoa > Chordata > Actinopteri > Centrarchiformes > Centrarchidae > Micropterus > Micropterus dolomieu. The sequence continues at coordinate 20,082,605 of NC_060166.1, read as the reverse complement.
ACATACACACAGGCAAGCACCCGTGCATCCCATCCACACACCCAAGAGCAGCAGTGCAAGCACACAGACATACAAATACAAGGAGGGGAGGGGGTTAATGGGAAAAAAGTTTAGGGAAAAGTGTTAGCAAAGGTTGAACAGGATTAGGAAGACAGAGAAGGAATAACACTTTGTTGTTAAGAGAAATGTTAGAGCACCAGTTTAAAAAAAGAGGGAAAGAGAGGGACATTTGGCAGAACACAGTGAGAAAGAGAGAGTGATAGAAAGAAAGAGGCTGAGAAACAAGAGCGCACAAAATGACTCAGACACAAGAGATACAGATTGCTATAGAGGAATCAGGACCAATGTCCACTGGGAGACATTTCTTTTTTAGCCAGTAATACTTAACAAGTCCTCGAGAGGGGTGAGACAGCATGATTCCCACTGCTGCATTACGATCACACAGGCCCTGATCAATTTACGGCAATTTGAAATATTTTTAACATTCAGCAACTTGATTTGCAAAAAAAAAAAAAGAAGAAAGTTCCACTTAATATAAATGATGAATGGGACTACAAAGAAAAGTTCCCAGTGGACACATAACATTTTGGCACTGAAATGATTAATATTAGAACACAGAATAGATCCATGCTGCTATCATGCTGTCACCAGACACTAGTTAACTGGACAACTCCATCCTGAATTACTAACATAAAGAAATCTCCAAAGGCTGGAAACAAAAGAGCCAAAGCTCTCTCTAGAGAATAATAATGATCAGAGCGTTGGCTCTCTGATTTCCAGCTTGGCAAGCCTCTCAGCCCCAGATGTATTAATGGGATTTTCAAATAAAAAAAGAATAAAAGTGCATGAATTCTCTTTCAGTGATTTAACTGATTGAGATGAACTAAGGACTTCAGCTGCAGATGTAAAATTCAACAGTGGAGGTATTTAGCAACACAAGAGGCTGATTACTAGCTGTGTGTGTGTTTGTGTGTGTGTGTGTGTCTTGTTTGAAAAAGACAGGAGGGGAGAGATACAGTGACTGTCCCCTGTGTGAACAGGTTCATATACAAACAATAAAACAACAGCTGCATGTATATGGACATGAATACAGTGGAAGTGTGTGCAAATGTGTGTCTCTCTCACCGTGTCACATTCGCTGGGCTGGAACTGGAAGTCGTGTGCTTTGTGAAACACAGGGTTCTCCTGCATGAACAACTGCTGGTTGAACTCTTGTATTATCTGCGAGAAAGACAGAAGGATAGTTAATCCAGGGCACGCAAGTTTCCCGCGGTGAAAACTTGTCAATATTGGAATCCACTGCTAACGTCAGTTGATCCACCCTGACTGCAGCCTCCATTCCCTGCGAAGGAGCAAACTACAAATGTTTTACAGCCACATTTAAAGCCTGCAGTGGGTGAGTAATTCATATTCATACATAGTCCTTAGAAATGCCTTGTTAGCATTTCTGCATTTCACAGTGTGAAAATGTTTTTATTAAAATGTTGTATTTGAATAATGCTTCCAAACTCCAATGCTAGGCACAATTCCACTACCATGTAATGTATGAAAAAATTTTGACTAATAATGAACTCCAAATGTCAAGGTGTCCCAAGAAATACAAAGTTTTTGCAAAATAAGCACCTTGATCGTGCTAGGACGTCAAAAAGATTGATGGATGTTCCCCACAGTTCCCATTTTTAAACCAGAAAAGACTATTTTTTACAAATACTATCTTCTAAATGACTACAGAAGGTCTTTGTCTCTCACCACATTTGACTCACCCTGGTTGATTTATCCAACAGGAACTGGAAGGTGTTGTGTGTGGCTTGGGAGGCCTCTAGCTCGGTGCGACACAGTGCTACCAGGTAGTCTTTCACATGCTCGTAGATCCTGCCATCCAGGGCCTAGAGGACAGAGAGAGAGAGAAACACCCAGGGTTTCAGTGAAGAATGGATTAATTCAGTGTAATTCAATCATCAAGTCCAGAGCACACGGGAATCAGGAGGAGAAACCAAGAAAGAGACAAGGGAGGGAAAGCGGGTCAAAGAGTGAGGTGAATAAAGCCAGTCACTACAAAAGCTTTAACAATAGTTTTTCTTCCACATTCATTCGGATGTGATGCTCCACTAGAGTTTCGCCTTCACACTTCCAGCAATCGTTATACCACAACTAGTTTGTGACTTGGAGACTGACCACAACAATGCTTGAGCCCTTCCTGTCCCTGTTGTTTTTACAGCACTAGTTTGTTTAACTTTGTTGTAGGCGCGTTGTAGACGCTGTTTCTCCTAAAAGCATTGGTGAGCAACTCCTTATTTAAATGTATGTTTACTAGGGGGGTGACGATACACTTTGTTCATGAGACAAGACGATTTTATTCCGCTGAAAGTCACAAAATGCAAAACAATGCAGGTGCATTTTGAAATGTTGCTCACAAATTGTTCTTGCCGTTTACTGTTTCCACCGGGTACTCAAAATGCTGCTACACAAACGATTAAAAAGTGGCGGGGGCATCTTCTAAGCTAATTTCACACGCACACTGTGTCATGCTGATATTGTGAGACAGCTTTTCGCCTTGATGAGAATTATCATCACATTATAATATCATGAGATCTCGTGGCACACCCCTAATGTTTACATAGTCTTAATATACACAAAGACCATATTACGTGGTAATGCATTTGAGTTCCAGTGAAAACAAGCAGTACTGTTGTAGTATTCATGTTTCACTTGGAAAATTGCCAATCTCACACAATATCGACAATCAAAATACAATTAAACTGTAATTGTCAGATAGTAGACAAGGCAGACTTGAATCTGACCTCAGGTCACAATATGATAAAAGTGTGATTAAAAGACCCATAGTTCACCCCTACAGGTGTTTTCACTGTCCGTTTAGAACTCCTCTCTGGACTGTTTAGGCGTGTGATTGATTGAGCTCCCTCACTCTCCCATTAGTTGTGTAGCACTTGTTAGTGTGGGACAATTTGCCCTGTTATCATTTGTATTGGTCCATACAGTTTGTGTTCCAGTCCAAGTGTTAAAACTTAAAACACACACACACACACACACACACACACACACACACACACACACACACACCTCTGGCCAGGTATCACTGCAAAAAAAATCTAGTTTAATGTGGTTTATGTTATATTGCCTTATGCTGCAGAACACATATATGAAATATGTAATATTGAAATAAACTAAACCTAGAAAGAAAGAGAAAGAAATAGATTAGTGAAAAAGATTAAAACAAACATTGAGAGGCAAGAGCAAGGTGGCAGGAAGTCAAAAGAAGGACAGATATCAAGCAGATGTTTTCATTTGACAGCCCTTATCATTACAGGTTGTGTTGCACCGATATAAATACATTTTAATGAAGTACGCAGACCAAATGAACAGCCTTTCTATGGGGAGCTGAGGTAGTGCTGCCAAGCTGTAGGCCACGCTGCCAAACAGACAGATCAGACAGAGAGGGAGAAGCTAATGGAGAGGAGGAGAAGAGAAGGTAAGAGAGGGACAGTGGGCATTTGAAAAAGGTATAAAAGAGCGAGAGAAAAAGACAGACAGGAAAATGAGTGTATGGGAGACGTGCGTGTGTATGTGTCCGTGTGAGAAGTGTTCTTTGGATAGCACTCTAACAGCTGCAGGGGAAGGTGAAGGGGTTCAGATTCCAATTCAACAAAACACAGACACCGCAGACACACACACACACACACACACTCTCTCAAATACTCAGACACTCATACTCTCCTCTAGCCAAAGTACTTTATAAAAGCTCACACTTTCAGAAACCTGCACTCACTCGGTGCTGGCCAGGAGATGTTTTAGGCCAAGTTTACAACCTCCCCTTAACACCTACACTGACAGAAACAGACACATAATCAGAGTTGCGTCATGATTTTTTTTAAAATATGCACAAAAATACACACACAAAAACAATGGGATATGACAAGGAAATTATGTCACTAAGGGTGGGTTGTTGGTTGACTTCTCTCTAAATGTTCCTTCATCATTCTACTCATTTCCTCCTCCGCCTTCTTCCCTTCCTCCCCTCCTTCTTTCATCCATTTACGGTAGTGTTAAAATGGAGTGAGTCAGCTTCCAGAAAAAGCCCCGTTCCCATATCATTGGTCAGTGTGCATGTGTTTGGGTTGAATGACTGCATCGGTCTGAACAATAAGTACAGAACAGTGGGCCAGACAGGGCAGCAGAGGTATATGTGTGTGAGTGTGTGTGTGTGTGCGTGTGTGTCTAGCAGAGGACTTAAAAGATGGACAGTTATGAGAGCATCGTCTGCCACCAGCAGAGGGAGATGTGGAGCAGTCTGTTCTTCCACTGCCCTTTCACTACAACTGTCGCATTGACAAGGACAGTAGCTCTCAGTGTAACATGTGTATGTATAACACTGTAGATGTTATTCCTGCTGCCCCAGCCAGTGTAGTCAGTATTTATGAAGTGAAGTTCAGAGCTTTCAGTCACAATCCTCCTCCCATCCACCTCTAGAAAAGTCTTATATTGTATTGTATCTTTTCACATTCCGTTCATTATCTTCTTCTCTGTGGTTTAACATTAAAGACAGAAATGTCTTGATCTAGCGAAGGAGAGCTGATGAACTTTCACTGCCATTTAGATAGCTATCCTTAAAACATCTGAGTAATGGCATTGAGAAGTATTCTCCCTTTCCCAGAATGCCCTTCCATGGCCATAACCAATGATTTATGTTCACAGCAATGCAATGCACTAAGAGCACAATGGATTTTATAGGAGAAATATAAGAACTATGTAAAATGCCATAAAATTACGATGAATGGAGAAGCCCAAAAGATCATAGTTCTGTTGTTTTACAGCGTTGCTACAATTACTAAAATGTTTTATGGGTTGTATTGTGCTGTTTGGTTATGCATATACTGTAGGCTGCCATTGTTATGTCTGCCATTAATGCTGCTTTCTGGACTGTCTGCGCAGCAAAAAAAACCCTCAAACTGTGAAAAGAACCGGTACTTTCTTGTGATGCAGATTTTTGGCTCCCTTGTTATCAGTGACTTTCAGGTGTAGACCTGTAAACACCACAAATAAAACCGCAGAGGAGAGAGAGGACAAGCAGATTGCTTCCCTCTAGCGATGTCCCTCATTCTCTATGTGTGTTTGCGTTCATGTATTTGTGTATGTGCATATTTCCCTGCAGTCCTGTCCTTCTGTCGCAAGGCACCAAGGATCTATTATTCAGAATGGCCTCATAGTATAGATGCTCATACACGCCTGAGGCAGAGTATGTGAGCGTGAGGGAGAAGGAGAAACAGAAACATGGAGAAAGGGAAGAGCATCTGAAGTCAGAGAGGTAATTTACACAAAGGGGGAAAAGGCAAAGAAACAAACTGAAAGCAAAAAGAGACAGAGAGAAGCAGGCTGAAACATTAATGTGCTTTACTTTCAGTTTTAATTCATATATTCTGAATATATGAAACTAAGTGGTTTAGATATCAGCAACATTACAGGTGCAAACTCACCCGCTATTCTAATGTGTATGTCTCCCTGTGTGTGTGTGTGTGTGTGTGTGTGTGTGTGTGTCTGCCTGTCACGCCTGCGTGTGTGTTTGTAAGCACACTAGTAAAAACATCATTAACCAGATTGAGGTGGTACTCCAAGTATCATCGTTACAGTACTGGTGGATTATCTGTGTTCAATTAAAGTCAAAATCAGAATGGACAGACCTGGATTTCGTTCCACAGCGACGTGTTGATATTTTAGTCTAATTCCTTCCTGTGATTTGATTCTGTGCTTGTGTCAAAGAGGTCATGTGGCACCAGATGGATGGACGTTTCTACACACACAAACAGCAGCTTGCTACCGCTGATGAAAGAAGTGTGAGGGGTGACAGCAAATTGGCTTCTGTGTCACAACTGAATGCTTTAAGCTGCAGAACTTGCTTTAACGTGATTACTTACAGTGACGGGGTTTATGACTCAAAACTGAGCACATTAATAAAATCATGAGACCGACATCCCGCATTCATATTAACCACAAACAAACCCATGCACAGCTGCATGTCATATGAAGGGGCCAGATGTGATGTGGGCACACAGAAAAAGATGCAGCAAACTTATTTGCATACGTACTTGAAGATCTTTCGTATTCTATCAACAAAAGTAAGTTTAAAATGAAAAACTACGTCAAAGCTTTCTGATAATTCCTCTTGCCTTGGCACAGTTCATTCAACATTGTGAAAAATGTGAAAATTTCATGCCTACCAATCATTTGGTAAGCGTAGACCTCAGGGTGGCTCATTTGGCAGGTTTTTTTCTTCACATAAGCCCCTTTCAAATCATAAATCCAGACAACTTTATGACTCTCTTTGAAGACGCAAAACTGTGAAATCATCACTTTTTCATGTACGGTATTTCCCCTCCAACTACTTCAGTGATGCTGAAAGTGACTCTGACTTTGTGCACTCATAAAAGGAAAACATTTTTATCCCAAATTGGGCTTCAAAGTAGCTCCCCACTTTTGAATTTTCTAACGAGGAAATGCGTCCTCATTCCTATAAAATACGTCAGGGTGAAATCTGTGTGTGAAGCATCTCAAGTCAGTACTTGTAGCAAAAGAAAATGCTGTTAGAGCATTACGAATTAAAATTTCAGCTGCCTGGATTCTACTTCATACAAATTCCACATTCACGGGAAGTATGGGGATACTCTCTCACAACACACATCTTTCAATTCTTTATATTCATCCTCATGTAAATACCTGTATGCAGTGCAGTAGATCTGTATGGTAGTACCGGTCATGGTGAGCGTTGGCAGCAGCTAGTGTTAGCAAGTAGTCATTCCTGGCCTGTGTCGCCTTGGAGTTACAGTCATTTCTCTTGGCTTTCAACTGAAATGAAAGTGAGACAGACAACATTGCAATACTGCATTATAGTTACAGACTGGAGCTTTATGCTTTAAGTGGAGTACACAAGTCTCTTTTTAGGTTCTGGGCTCATTAGAGCAACACAACCACCTTTGTTTTTGTCTTGTGGCTTAAAAGACTTCGCTTGAAAGCCACGCCTTAAAGAGGGAGTGACCAGGTTGTGTCTTGTTGTGAGTGCGCCCTCTTACCTTTACACTTGCTTTCTGTAAACTAATTCTTGACTGAAAAAGACCCAGTTTAGACCTGAAAAACAAAACAGAGCAAGCAGAGAAGTTAGTCTTGATGAATAATGCATCAATATCTATATTTTTTAATCAACAAAATTAATATAAAATGATCTATGCTTGCTCACAAAAAAAATCTAATAAAAATTTTCAAATTTTTGACTACTGACATTCACATTACATTTAACTAGAACAGTGCACTGAGGAGAGTGCAGAGCTCTGCTAGCTGTGTCTGGGGGCATGTGGGTGGAGAAAGAGTGCAGGGCAGGCAATGTGTACAGCTTGAGAGTAGTAGAATGAGGGGGAGAAAGCTTTTTGTACAGTACAAGATAGATGTATGCAACATTTTTATTTAATCTTTGTATAATATACTCTCATGCAGAGAATTGTGTAATGGTATTGTAACTGAGCCTCCTGGCTTCACCTAACTGTATAAACCTAATGAAACAATAAATAGAACAATAAGTTCAAACTTCTGAATTTAAACATTGTTATTTAATTATAAGATTTTCTTATTTATTTAGAAGACACCATATAAAAAATCCTCCCTCTCCCCTCCCAAACAAAGAAGGGTTTTAGTCAAGATAGTGGAAAAAATAACAAAAACTAGGATATATTCATCTCGTGTTGTGTCTAACTTTAATGGATGGTAACATATCAGGTATAGAATTAAGCTGCAGATGCTGCGGTTCAAGATGAGACCAAATTTTTTTACTTTTTTTACGGAAAACAGTTTTTGAGCCACGACAAAGCTAGGTAAGCCTTGTTTTTAACTAAGCAGATTGCAAGAAATCCCTTTCGCTATATCATAACGCACACTGTAAAATGGTGAATAATGCTGAAAAGACCAAAGTCTAAGATTTACGACAGGCTGAGTCAATAACATAGGTTTAGACAGATACACACACACACACACACACACACACACACACACTCACCTCACTCACACCTTGCAGAGAGATAATTAAACACATATAAACAACAAGGTATGGTCGAAAGGAGAAAAAGATCCAGCAGTTTCTACAAAATCATAACTCTGATCTCTAACCTGATTCAGAGCAGGCATCTTATTTTGACCCTGAACAGGCTGGAGCGTCACAGCAATAAATCTCAGCCTGATCCAGCCATCGTGATTTATATCGATGGTGACATCCGAAAGACCTGCCTGATAAAATGATGGATTGAGCCTGTGTGTATGGGTGGTCTGCTCTTTTTGTGTTACTGTGCTTATGTGCATAAAAACAGGACGTATGTAGTCCATTAACTGTCACACATACAGATGCAAAATGCATCACGAGTGTGTCGAGTTTGAGTATATGTGGCATGTTTCTATCAATGTTGTCCTGCTTTCTGGTGTTAAAGTATAAAGTGTGTGTTGTGTCTACGCGACACCAATTTCTTGATGTGTGTTCCTTGTGGCCTACAATGACTAATGTCTCTACATTTTTCTCTACTTAAACACACAGACACACACACACACACACACACACACACACACACACACTCACATAACGGCACAGCAGCAATACAGTAATTTCTGTGGCTCTGTCTTTCAAGTGAGTGATAGAGAACAGAAAAGAGTTGAATGGCCAATCGATGTGGGCCCTAACCGCAGCCGAGAATTCAATGAAGTGAAAATGTCACCATAGATATTTGCTACCTAGGTCTGGGGGGGGACAACACTCATCAGCACTTGGGACTGGGGGGGGGGGCAACACTCATCAGCACTTGATCAAACCTTGGTACTAATTGTGGTACTGCTTCAGCATGTTTAAATCTTATAGTAGAAACTCAAGTTCTTTACTACTCAGTGGACTATTAAGCGAGCAGGCGATTAAACTCACCGAAAAGTAAATGACAATATATTTCAACCTATGTAGAAAGCTGCAGAAAACATTTTCAGATCAGATCAAATAGAGTTTTTATCTGTCCTTTAAAAGAAAAAAAAAATGTGTAAAGACATGATTCAGGTCTAGTTTATTGCTCGGATTCACACCAAGAAAAGTGTTGCCAAACTAAGATTCTGTACTTATGCTCTTCAGGGCCCTTTTCATCTGTATTTTCTTGGTCTGACTCCACCTCATAAACACATCTATACATATGTAATTGGTTGCTTCTTCCAGCCTTAATGATGATGTTTCTCTCTCTCACACACACACATAAATACAACGTTGTTCTCTTGATGGTATTCTTTCTGACAATGGAGACCATCTGTTCACAGTATTTTTACATACATCCCTACCAACATACACAGACGTGCACAGTCCCGCCCGCGGTGAACTCACTTGGCCTCTATGTCCGCCTTCTCCCGTACAGCGTGGGCAACCTGCTCACAGTCATAGTATTTTTTCTTGGCTTTGGCCAACTCTTTCACCGACTCCTGCAGCTCTGCTTGAATGCCACTCAACTGATCTATGGTCTGCAAAAGGGAAAACAGGCAATTTGTGAGAGCATGACATGAGTTACGTTGAATCAACGTGAGTGCGTGGAGGGACGTTGTAGAGAGGGATGAAGAAAACCATGACTAACTCCTTACGGTCCACACATTCACTCACCTTTTTGAGCTGCTGCTCCTTGTAGAGTCTAACAGTCTTAGCGGGCTCGGATACTTGACTTTTGTAGTTGTCACACACGTTGAGTCTGGACTGGCTCACCTGCACTGTGCCTTCTAAGTAGGACCTCCACACTGCATACACATTCCTAATTGGAGAGCAAAAAGCACATATATGCTGGATGGTTGCTGTTCTATAACTTGCACTCCCAAGGGCAATTTGTT
>NC_060166.1:20063632-20070191 GCF_021292245.1 Micropterus dolomieu | reverse complement strand
GAGGGGGGGAGTATGTGAGGACAGTGACTGGCAGCTGAGACAGCCACTGACTGTGAGCTGGCAGGACAACTGATTTGACAGCTTGACTTCGACAACCACAAAGCTCCCCATCAATTTAACTCTCGCGAAAGTGTTCACGTTGTCTGATGATCACTCAAATCCCCAAAACATAAAACCTGCTGCTGAACAAGTGAACCTAGTGAACCTACACTTTCATAAAAGTAAAGAAAAACCTGAGAACCAGTAGTGACACATTTTACAACACCAGATATCTTGAATTGTTTCTAGTTGGACATCCGGGATTACCCCTTATTAGTGTCCCCTAGAGGACATCATGTCCTTGATCCCTAACTTTTGCCATTTATTGAAGATATAAGTTCACGACGTGCTTTCAGTCTTATCTTAAAACAATGCTCACATGCCAATTATGCACGTTGAAATTCCTCCTGTTCATACTGACAGGGGACAGAGGAAATGTCAATTCCTAAGGGACTTTCTGATGTAAGTTACTCATCCGTCTCACGGAAAAGCCTCATTTCAGTTGTCTCAAATATAACAATCCACACTGACTCTGTGAGAATACTTGGCCCTGCACTTTTTAATGCTCCGAGTCTATGTTCTTTCTCTGGCGCGTGTGGTGAAGCATAATCTCCATAAATCCACAACTGTCTAGGACATACATGTTATGAACTTGTATCTATAATCAATCAAGGCCCCCTTTTACAGTCTTCTACTGTTTTGGAACTGTAGATTTGGACCCTCATCTCTTAAATCTTCACAGCATGTATGGGGAGGAGCAACAATTACAGCGACCAATAACCGGTACTTCAATGTACATTATAGGCACGTGGGTGTTGCAGATTTTAATCTATCCTTTATTTATACGTGGGAGTATCTTCACAAGCCAAAACATAATGTAGTGGGAGTGATGCCGTCTCCATATTACGTCACAGTGACCCCGTCAGACAACACAACGACCCCCTCCATTTCCCGGCTCCAAATCTTTTTTTAATGCCTCTTAAAGCCTCTTAGATGAGTCTATGTTGACAGACCTGTTATCGGAGCAAGAGCAATGACAGCTAAACTTGGCACTGACTGAATGGTGAGATGCACACTGAGTGATTAGTGGCGGCTTCACTGCGGTGCTGTTGGCTGACTTGGGAGGATTTCTGATGCTCCCTCATGATGATTTTCCCTCACTTCCTCTCTCTAGCTCCCCCTCCCTTCTTCTATTGCATCTTCTTCTATAACCACCCCCCCCATCCCCCAGTTTTCCCCTCTCCTCTACATTTTTCATCCTCCCTCCAGCTCTCTATTGCTTTTATACAGGACATCTTATCCCTCCATCCCCCTTTCTATGCCGTCACTACCTGTCAGCCACCTGTCAGCCACCTGAACAGCGCGTTGCTATGACAACCCTTCTGCCCTTCCTTCATGGTCTGGGTAAGGTGGAACTGCTCCTTTTAATACACACACACACACACACGCACACACACACATATAGGGAAACAAGACACATGCATCCTGTTTTTGTGATCAGAGTGGCAAACAGGGTACCCAGGCAGCAGGATATCCTGGGGAGACCAGTGTGTGTTTGTGTGAGAGAAAGGGGTTGATTGACAAAAAAAGCAAAAGGAAGAGGAAGAGAGGCTTATTATATTACTTTAAGCATGTCAGTTGGTAAGTTAACGGGCCTGTAATTATTTTCATCAATCTTTCTGAGTTAATTTGTGTGTTCACAGCTGCATTCTGGCATTTCCTAAATTACAGCTAAGTCAGGATGACAAGGTTACTCTTCTCTTGTTCTTTCACTTTCCACACCCCAAATTTGTCCAGGCAGCTCTCAACTGTACAAACAACAGCAACTTATTTCTACTTTAGCCAACTTAATTGAGATGTGCTTTATTAAGTGTAAATAAAAAATGTATTAGTGATGCAGTTTCCACGCTCCATTCATACCCACCCATTTTTCACTGCTCTCTCGGCTGCACATCCTGTCAAACAACTCTGCAGACAGTCACCTTGATACCTCAGCCTTGTGTTTACTCTCCTTATTCTCCTGTCTCTTGCTCAGTCACTCTCGCTCATTTTCTCTCTGCCGTCTCTCTCTCTCATTTCTCCCTGTCTTTTGTGTGTCTACCTTTTCAACCCCCTCACTTTCTCAACTTCCTCCTAAATCAATATACTTGATTTCCTTCCCTGTCTCTTCCTGTCTGCACTTCTCCGTCCCGAAGCTCTCTGTATCATCGATGTGTGCGTTGGGTTAGGCCGTCTTAGACATCGACAACTGCAGAGTAAGCTACGGTAAAGTCAGGGGATAAGTAAGAGGAGGGTGTATGGAAGGGGACATGACAAAGAATACAGAACTATTGTGCTTTTGCTTAAAACAAAAAGATTGCAACAGACAGCGCTGATATGTTGTAAAAAGGTATTGCGCATGATGTCTGTGTATGAGAGAGAGATAAAGGAGAAAATGTCACTTTCCTCATCTATCTCTCCTCACTTCTTTCAGACTTCTTTTCCCTTCTATTAACCTTGTCAACATCAATGTAGATCAAACATTGGTGCCATATTGAATACATTAGACAAATGCATAATTAATAAATTGGCTATAATGGATGTGTGCATCAGCCATTGTTATGTAATGTATGTGCCCATGTATGGGAAGAAGAAAGGCTAACAGTAATACAGAGGGAGGAGGAGGTAAAGAAGGAAAATGAATAAAATATGGAGAGGAGAAAATGTAATTAGAATGAAAAAGAATTCTGTTTTGAGTGTGTTTTACATGTGCAGATTATCCACTGTGGGTGGACTATTTCAGCTCTGATGTATAAACTTAACCTAAGAATTCACAATTTGTTTAAAGAACTTACAGACCGTGAAAAACACCCATACTATTAAGGCTGATTTGCATGTAGCGCACAGAAGAACACTGACACACAACAGTAGCCACAGCAGGCTGGCCTTTTTGGGCAGTACAGTGAAGTGTGACCCCAGCCTAAAACTATTCCAGTAATGTTGCTTGTGGGAGGGGACCACAGGACAAACAGCTAATACTCACATACTAACACATTCAAACACACACATATAGAAAACATGGAGCTTTTGATTGACTGCTGGTAAGTCCTGACAGAGGACTGACAGTGAAAGGACAAAAGGTTAAACGACATCATCTTCACTTTCTTTATCACACTGTTGTCCTCGCTACGCACCAGCCCCTCTGCTCTTCCTCGCCAGCTCTTTCACTATTTGGTTCAGTGCTCGTGTCTATTTCTTGCCCTGCCTCTCTGTCAGTCCCTTACAGCTTGCGCCCCTGCCTCCATCTCACCCCTTCTTCCCCTTTTCTCTATGTCCGTCTCTCTGTTGGACTAGCTGATTGGCTGGATTTCTGTCTGTATCGCCAGGAGGGGGCTGATGAGTAACCGTCAGTGGTTGACCTGTCTAGCGGAAAGAGAGACAAGAGGCAGGGAAGAGACGTGCAATAATAAAATGTTATTATGATATGACTTAAAGGTTCAGAGTGTAAGTTTTAGTGGCATCTAGTGGTGAGGGTTGCGATTTGCCAGAAATGGCTCCCTGTGCATTCACTTGATCCTCGGACAAAATAAGTACTTTATAATAAATGTATTAATTCTAATGGCAAGTGTAAATTCTGCAGTAAAAAAGTTTGTACTTTTTCTCCATGAAGTTGTACATTATATCAATGTAATTTTTAAATCCACCAGCAAAAAGGCGGTGAAAACTGTAAACATATAGTCCTATTTTAATATCTTTATATAATAGACTACCCCTGGCAAAGTTTTTATTATTTTTGTCTTTTTTTATATTTGTATACTGTCCTGTATACTTCTTTTTGTCGCGTGTAGACTCTGTTACTCTTTTTGCAATGAAGTTTTAAGAAAGAAAAAAATGTTCCATTATTCCAACACCACATGAATGCACCATCAGTCACCGCTCACCACTCGCTTTCCAAGCGTGGAGGAGAATGTACGGTGACCAACACGCTCTGTTGTGCTAAATAACACGTGTGGTCCTGTATTTGTCCTAATTTGACTTTTATTCTTACTTCTAGTAAACCAGACGACTACAGTGTTTCCCATACGTTCATTAATTAACGCTGACACCCATATATTGATATATTGATTTTTTTACTAGGCCTATTTAAAATCGTATTTGATTGCAGAGCGCCGTAGCGTATTTGCGCAGCACATCCTCTTGCTCACCCGTCCCTCTCTTTCTCGTTGTCTCACTCTATCGCCGCCCCCCACCCCACGCCAGAGGTACACTGTCATTCTGTGGGACTACTACCACTACTACAACTACCAGTACTACTTCTGCTTGTTTTTCGTACTTATTCAACGTAGTGACAAAACGCGCTTTGTAGAGCAGTTTGTTTATTTGGGCTACCCTAGAACATGGCGATTTCCGTTGGACCCGTTGTGTATGTAGATAGTAATGGCTCATTCTAAGGTAATAAAAATATAACAGCTCATAATGTAAGGTCTTTAAACACCTCTGAAAACATTGTTATGTATATTATATTACATTTCCGTCAGTAGACCGTCACACACACTGAACCTTTAAGGGAGCAAAGAATGAGTTTGCTTATCAGACATTGTAACAAAACCTATTTCCCATTCATCATGCATTTATAACTCAGACATTCCCACACATTAATACACACACACATACGTGCACACACACACACACACACACACACGTACAATTAGGAGGGCAAATCCATTGTCCTACTGGGTAGGGGGGTTGTTGCTAGGCAACCTCTATTTCTAAGGTGAACAAGGCAGTGCTGGGGGAGAACAGAGAGAGACAGAGAGAAAGCAAGGCAGAGTGCGGGAGAAGGGGAGATAATGAGCGTCTGAAACCAGAGGGGTTGACCACAGGAAACTCACACTTAATCACTCAAACCGCATGCAAATATAGACACACACACACACACACACACACACAAGCCAGCACTTTTATCGTCCCGCCTTCTTCACTCTCTCCATCTCATATGTATGATGAGGATATTAGGGCTACAAAGTAAGGGTTAGTTATGTGGACAGCTGAATATGTGAATGTTGATATGTAGTTAAGAGGTGGATGGGTAATGTTATATATTAGAATGTTTTTCATTAGGCTGCAGGAGTGTCTGTGTGAATGCAGCATCAAAATACAATAGAAAACTGTCTCTCACATTGTTGGCGGCAGGCACTGCTTGGTTTCTACATCTACATCACTCAACTAATGCTGAGTAAGAGGAGTATGCTGACGCAGCCTTCTACTGGGAGATGTATTTTGGTTGTGTCCCGACAAATCTGCAGCGCTCTACAAAGTGGTTGTCTAATGGGTGGAGAAGAAGCAGTTGTTCTTGCCGACCGTGTTCAGAAATATAAACACTTGCAAATGTCTTCCCATGAGTGTGAATACTGATGATATACAGTGGCTGATCATATGGCTCTTTAGCTCAATAGAATTTTCTGTTTCAAGGGATCAAAACCCAAAGCAATTAAACAATTAATATGCCTATTTTCTTCTGGATTGATCAATCATTTTGTTTATAAACTGAAAGAAAATTCTACAAAATGCGAATTGTAATCTCCCTTGAATGAGTGCTGCAACGTTTTGAGCTTAAACTCTGTAACTTAGGTCCACCTGGCATTAAACCCTTCAGTAAGAATATGAGGAAGAGAGAACCCTGCCTGTTAAAGAAGTCTTCTCAGACTACACAGATCATTTAGGGTTGCAAGTAGCAAAGATAAGAAGCAGTATACGCTGTGAAACAGCTACACAGTCCATTGCTAAGTTATCAGTACTGCTTTGCTATGCAGCATTTCATAAATCTGAAAGCAGGAAGAATGAATGCCCAAAAGAAAAAGAGAAAAGGGGAGAAAGAAACATTGAAACATCTGTGAATAACCAAACAGGAATATGGGAAGTAAAACCAAATGTGACCTGCAGCACATATGTGAGTTTTTATTCATTTGAAGAATGAATCAAAACAAAATCATTCTAACCAGGTAAAGTAATCAAGTATATGACTGAGGGAGACAGTGCATGCAGCTACAGTAGTAAACCAACAAGAATTATTTAAGCCTCTTACACTCACCTAAAGGATTATTAGGAACACCTGTTCAATTTCTCATTAATGCAATTATCTAATCAACCAGTTGCTTCAATGCATTTAGGGGTGTGGTCCTGGTCAAGACAATCTCCTGAACTCCAAACTGAATGTCAGAATGGGAAAGAAAGGTGATTTAAGCAATTTTGAGCGTGGCATGGTTGTTGGTGCCAGACGGGCCGGTCTGAGTATTTCACAATCTGCTCAGTTACTGGGATTTTCACGCACAACCATTTCTAGGGTTTACAAAGAATGGTGTGAAAAGGGAAAAACATCCAGTATGCGGCAGTCCTGTGGGCGAAAATGCCTTGTTGATGCTAGAGGTCAGAGGAGAATGGGCCGACTGATTCAAGCTGATAGAAGAGCAACTTTGACTGAAATAACCACTCGTTACAACCGAGGTATGCAGCAAAGCATTTGTGAAGCCACAACACGCAC
>NC_060166.1:20055008-20063532 GCF_021292245.1 Micropterus dolomieu | reverse complement strand
ATCCTATCAATATGGGCCAACATTTCTAAAGAATGCTTTCAGCACCTTGTTGAATCAATGCCACGTAGAATTAAGGCAGTTCTGAAGGCGAAAAGGGGGTCAAACACAGTATTAGTATGGTGTTCCTAATAATCCTTTAGGTGAGTGTATATAACCACCTACTGTAAAGTTTTCACAGTTACAAGATACGATTCAAGGCTACATTACAACTAAAACAATTGAATGTGTTATACATTGACTGGATGGAAATCAAAGTTACCTAGGAAAAATGTATCCATCTGATAGAGCTGAGTTTAAGTAACTAAAATCAATTTATCCCGCCATTTACAAAGACACAATATTGCTGAAAAAAGGAAAAAGGATCACATCTTAAAGAGGTATTAGAGCATGCTGCTGCATAGAAAGTGCTCTAATTGCATGAGGACATTTCAAGGAGTTTGCAAACTATCAGTTCAGCTTTGCCAATTCTTGGCTTGAGGCCTAGTGAGCTCTAAAAGGCAAAGTGGCACTTCACTGATGCGCAAGACTTTCGTTTCAACATTGTATTGTGTTTTTTAATCTCCTCTGATGTGCTTCTCACATCCTCTGACTATGGCTAAAGTATTATTTAACCATTTCGGCAACATTTAATTGTGTACTACTCACACTGGGCAATCGGTACTGTGCCCGAGCACGTTTAACCCCCAAAGTCTGGTTTGTTTGACCAGCGTGATCGCTCCGTGCTGTGCCTGGGCACGGTACACTTAACCATGCTCAGGCCCACTTGAAGAGGTGGCCTCAGGCACGGTTAGGCTGGACTCCGGCACGGTACGCATCATCATGCATCATCAACTACAATTTTAAATAGGCCTAGTAAAAAAAATCACACATCAATATGTGGTGGTCGGCATTAATACTGTGGCAAAATCAATGTATGGGAAACACTGACTGAATGATGACATAAACGTGCTCCGGCTCGGATTGTTAGGCACAATGTGAGTGCAGGCCAGCGGGAGAGTGGGGAAGGGGGAACAATCGTGCTGGGGCACGTTACAAGGCAATCGGGCCTAGTGTGAGTACGCCCTAAGTTTAATCTGTAACAAATGCGCTGAAAGGCCAACTTTAACTGCAAACATTGTGCACTTAACACAGAACTTCTGAGCCCTGTGGTCAGGCTTTAGGAGAGTTCTCAGACTGACATACTGATATTTGTTTGATGCTGCACATTTCCCTTTTCCTCCTCCGCAATGTCCTCAAGTACAATAGTGCTGTTGAAAAGGCACTGCTGAGATTTGAACTCAGGATTGCCTGTTTACAGGAAAAGCACTTTAACCAACTCAGCCACAGCAGCAATTCCAACAGCTGTTCCAGAAGCAATACTTTGATGCGCAAATGTGAAATAAAGTTTCATAAAAGCAATATATTGAATTGAATCATCACCGATGTATTGCTTTTTAGTGCTCATGAAAACATAATACAAAATATTATTCAGAACATGATAACTCTCATACAATTATTGATGGACTTACAAGATGTTTTGGCCCTACAATCCACAAAATGTCATCCTAACACGTAAATGATTTCTCCCTTTTTGGTACACAATTTTAACCTCGACCATCAAATTATTTACATTCGCACAGCAGCATATCAAGAAGGGGTAGCAGGTCTCAGTAGTTATTCAGGGAGATGGCAGTACGTCACATTGTACCTCATCCACCAGTGAAACTCCTCTTTCAAGTTTACTGACTGCTGGTATTTTGCATTCTAGTGTACAGGACAGGCAAATATAAGCCTAAAGTCACGTTTTGACCAAAGGAACTATACCCCGGAAACCAATAATGTTTGCAAACATTAAATGTATTGCTCAGCATGCAACAGTGTATTTACAGCAAACAGCTTATGGAGTTACGCTAACTACTGGGTCCGGAGTTGTTGTTTTAAGTTTTCATCAGTCAGGAGGTTTCTGCACAGAGCCAAATCACGTTCCTCCGATGCTCAGGCGGACACAGACGTGAGATCTGCAGCTCTTGTCGGCTGGAAATGTTGTAATAACCTTCCAAACTGTTGCAATTTTATTTTTTTGTGTTTCTTTCTCTGTGCTGGAGTTCTTTTAAGAACTTTATGTCTTTATTCCAGTTTGTTGTTAAATTTGTAATAAACTTTAATGTGCATCTCTTCATTATACTCCCACACAAAAAAGCTGCTTTAATGGTCAAGCATAGGCTATGGTTTTTCATTATATTCCAATCAAATCTGATGTTCATTTACAAATTTTGCTCATGGATGGTAGTTACTATGTAATTTATGTGTAGTTTTGGCAATATTGTTTTTATACATTCATGCCAATAAAGCTGATTTGAATTGAATAGTGGTTACTAAATAATGATGCCTGTCCATCGCTTTGTACAGAGTATACAGCTGGTTAATTTGCCTAATCTTCGCAGGTCTTTAGACTGGGGTGGAAACGCACACAACAATGGACTGAAGGAACCTTTTAGTTCCTTGAAAAGAGATCTGGGGACTAAAAAGTCCCGGGTACTTTTGGTGGAAATGTGGCTTTAGGCTTCAGCCTATTTCTTTTTCAGCTGTTAAAGGTTCAGTGTGCAATATTTCTGAGGATCTATTGATAAAAATGCAATATAAGATCCATAACTATGTTTTCAGTGGTGTGTAAAGACCTTACATAATGAGCCATTATGTTTTTATTACCATAGAATGATCAGTTTTTATCTACATAACCGCGGGCACCCCCTTCTATGGAGGTCGCTGTATTTTGCAGAGCGCATTTCATCATCACGGCGTTCTTCTGCTTGTATAATTCCGGCAGCGTAGACGCCCGTCACTACATTAAATACATACATAGAAGAAGAAGAGGGAATAATAATAATAATATACAGTCTCTGAGTAGTCTTCTGGTTTATTAGAAGTAAGAAGAAAAGTGACATTTGGACAAATTAACAAGCACACACGTTATTTAGCACGAGAGCCGCCAGCCTGTAGATCTTTATACCATGAAGCCAGAGGATACAGATACAAACAGCTGACAGCACAAATCTCGGATGTTGTGGATTTTCCCAGATGGAAGGCTATAATGTGTTTTCAAAGCGGTGCTGAAGTTGTCTGTTTCCTGCTGGACAGGTAATTAACTTTGTCAGACTTTACCGATGCAAATGAAAGCTGTTGTTTGCTTTAGCTTGAAGCTGGCCATAATCACCGAGAGACATGAGATGTTTTCCCTGTCAGTGGTGTGAAATATGTAGTTACATTAATTTCATGTCGCCTTTTTATTCTCCAGCCTGTGGGTTGGCTTTGCCGGTTGCGTTTGGGAAACAATCGCCTGATCAGTAACGTTAATTGCCAATAAAACCGTAACGTTAGCTTAGAGCATGGAAGCATCAGCTAGCTAAACTTTTACTGCCCTGATAGAAAAATCAAGGTTAGTTGCATTGGTTTATTCTCCAGCGCTGGCTTTGGCTTATAAAATATGTAGGCTAGTTGGATTAATTTCATGTAGTTACTCTCTCTCCATCACTCTGTTTTGGCTTTGTCGGTTACGTTCGTGAGACAATCACCTGATCATTAATTGGCAATAAAACGGTAACTTACAGCTGGAAGCTCAAATCAGACAGCTAAACCTTTACTGCGCTGGAAGAAAAAATCTGTTATTGGATTAGTTTTATGTAGTTAATCTCTCTCTCCAGCGCTCCGTTTTGGTTTTGGTTTACCTTCGTGACACAATCAGCTGATCAATAATTGGCAATAATATGGAAGCTTCCAGCATCTAAGATCAGCTAAAACTTTTACTGCGCTGGTAGAAAAAATATGTTGTTGGATTGTAATTCCATGTAGTTATACTCCAGAGCTCTGTCATGGCTTTGTTACATGGACAGAAATGTGCCCTTACCTTCCTCAGACAAACAGATGATGAATATTATTGGAAATAAAACAGTAACAGCGGGGAAGCTCAGATCAGCAGCTAAACTTCACATTTTACTGCCCTGGTGGAAAACAAGGATTTGTTTTTACTGCTGATGGTGATATATAACAAGACCGTGTGCCTATCAAGTGACCATTGATACTTTCTGATACTTTTTTTTGGATATTGCTTCCCCACTGTGCACACAAATGTGTGATTTATATATTCACATGCTAAATGCCCATTAGCAACGTTGCACCGTTTTACCACAAGCTGAAATTATGGCTGTCAGTACTACTTTGTATTTCTGTTGTATTTTAAAAGATGAAAAAGATTTTGGTAAGATTTGCATGCTTATCTAATTAAGCAAAGTGAGAGGAGCCTTAAAAATACTGTATTACAGGAGTATGAGATGTAGCACTTAATTTCTTGGCTGTTGTTTATTAATGAACAATAGCAATGAAGTAATAATAATATTATATTTTATAATTTTCTTTTTTTAAAACATATGGTTTTACTGAATAATTAAGTAAATATAATTTCTTAATATATCTATCTAAAGAAACCTGATTTCTTGACTGGCAACTCTCTGCTATCTCATAAGCCCCTTTTCCACTGCACAGTACCAGCTCGACTTGGCTCGACTCGCCTTTGTTTGGTTTTCCATTATGGAAAAGTTGTACCTGTACCTGCTTCCAGGTATTTTTTTTGTATCACCTCCGTCGAGGTTCCAAGCGAGCTGAGGCAATACTAAAATGTGACGTGAAAACACAGCAGACTGCTGATTGGTCAGAGAGAATCGTCAGTATTCACTGCATCATCACTGTGCGCGCCAGACAGAGGCCAACAACAGAAAGTTTTATATTTAATTTTTCGTATGTAATTTCACCACTAAATCCACTTCTGCTAAGTTTTGAGGTGAGAAATCAACTGTGTAGATTTCACCATAGCTATACTACTCGCTTGGATAGGGGAGGGGGGTGCAATTCGCAATCCTCATCATTAGATGTCACTAAAACTTACACACTGAACCTTTAATATTGCAAGTTATTTTGTGTGAATGGATTGGTGTAAGCATGTAAAAGAATTTGTAAATTGCATATTCACACAAACTGTCATTCTTTGTACATTATAATGTAAACCAAAATAAAACATTAATTCAGATACAAGCCTTGTGCTGACCGTCAAAAAGGCACTGCTGGGATTCAAACCCGGGATCTCCTGTTTACTAGACAGGCGCATTGACCAACGAAGCCACAGCATCATGTCAGCACACTGTCAAAAAGCACTAAAGTTGGCAACCTTATGATAGAGTTTCATGAGCGCAATGCATTGAACTGACTCACCACAAATCCATCAGAAATCACAAAATTAAGGACAATGGATTAAGAGCCCAAAATGTCATGTTATTGTCTGTGAATAATCTGCCGAACAGCCAAGTTTTACCTAAAATATTAAGTGCTCACACAATGCACTACTTCTAAACCTTTGTGTCAAGCTTTAGGAAAGTTCTAAGACTGATGTACCAATGTGTGATAGAAATGTAGATATAGGATCTATGTCCCTCCAGGGACTTCCCCGAGTGCTCCTGAAAACAGGAAACGAAAATATGATCTACAACATGATAGATCTCTTACAGTAACTGTTTGGCTTATGAGAATCTTTGTACCTAAAAATACAGGCCACAAAGAGGTGACCAAACTCAACCTAGTCCAACACATTAACATGTATTTCTTCTTGTACATTACTTCAAAATGTCTGCATTTGCACAGCAGTTATCTTAAAATTAAAAAGTGGAGCTGCATTGTGCGCACAAAGGTTAGGGGGTCTGTATAGTTTTTCAGGGAGATCAGTACAATCAGTTCTGTAAACATGTGGCTAAGCACATGTTTAGCAATAGTCCAGACAGTCTTACCTGTGCATAGTCCCTCTCCAGCTGTCCCTTCTTCAGACTGTAGCTCCTACAGAGAGAGAAAGAGACAGATTTGTTCAAGTGTCTGAAGTATACTGAAGAGACTAATGTCTATGAAGATTCTCAGTCATCCAGGTCATAGTTATCCAACGAAGGTTAAAATCAAGGGCAACTGGACTTGGTTGAAGATACTGGAAGACGTTTCGTCCCTCATCCAAAGGACTTCTTCAGAACTGAAGTTTCGTCCCTCATCCAAAGGACTTCTTCAGAACTGAAGAAGTCCTTTGGATGAGGGACGAAACGTCTTCCAGTATCTTCAACCAAGTCCAGTTGCCCTTGATTTTAACCTTCGTTGAAGAGACTAATACATATAACAGACAGAAGTGTAAAAACTATATTCGGTCTCGTCAGATATCTCAGGAGTGGACTCAGTGACCTCAACATTATGCAAAAGAGAAATTACAGTTTCTTTTCTGTCCCCTGCCCTCTCAGCTTCACACAACATCCTGGCAGCAGAGACAGTGGAAGCTCTTATCACGGCCCAGGAATGTGCAGAATGAAAAACATAACATTAGGTAACCGATTACACAGACAGATAAATTTATCGCATGTGTTTGCTGAATGAAAATAGCAGCATGTATTTTGACGTAAATTAGACAATTTATATTTAAATATCGCAATCATCAGTGTGTACTATATGATGCACTAGCAGCAAGAAGTAAATTACTCTGTATATAACATCTATTTTGAAATTAAAATGATCGACCAGATCCCAGTTTTAGCAAAATCTTGATATGCCACGGGTAGGACTTATATGAATTATAAGGATTTTAAAACGTGAATGTCTCATGTGATTAGATGTGATCTTCAGTCTTTTTAGAGATATCTGTAATTGTTTCTGTTTGTAAGTTTGTATGTGCTTTTTTGTGTGACAGGCTGTTTGTTTTGTGTCTCCTCTTAATGAGATTACAAGTGTGCCAACTTGTCAAATTTGAAAAGTTTAAATTATGTAAGAAATTGTAAATCTTCAAGACCTTAAGGACAAGAATAATTATTTAATTTCTCTTACATTTAAATGGAAATATTTAGATGATACAGATATAGACAGCAATAATCACAACTGATGGCTTACATCTATAACCACATGGACATTATTATACCTTCCTACAAGAACAACGTATTGCTGAGACAGACCCAGCATCTCCTGTTTACTAAACAGGCAGTTTAACCCACTAAGCCAAAGCATCCTAAAGCAACCTTTCAGACGGCAGTGAATTAATGCCAGGGAATAGAAGTGTAGAAAGTAGAAAGTGGATTTTCTTTAAAATATGTATTAACAGTAGGGCTACAGCAACAATGATTTTCTTCATTGATATATCAGTCAAGTTTTTGTTTTTTTGATAAATTAATAATTTATTCAATGAAAGATCAGAAAAAGCAAACATAATTGTCATAATTGTCTCCAAGTGGATGTCTTCGAATTGCTTATTTGTTGGAACAATACATTCCAAAACCCAAAGACATTCGGTTTATAATGGTATTGAACATGTAAAGTAGCAAATCCTCACTTAAAAGAAGTTGGAACCAGCAAATTTGGCATATTTTCTTGATAAATGATATCAATCATTTTGCTTTAGTTTAGCATGGCAATATCGTAGACTAAAGATACCTCCAAAGTGATTGCAATTGGTCGCTAATGATTGGAATCACACAAATGATCCTATACTAATTCCAATTATGGGGATTACTTATTGATATCTGATACCACACTCATGGAGAAAAGGTACTGCTGGGATTCAGACCAAGGACACTTCACCCGACGAAAGACTTGTGCAGACTACACGACATTCAGCGTCGACTGATGGCCGTGCCATTCACACTACACAACTTGCCGTCTTGTGACAGGAGTCTTTAAGTCGTTGTGGCGTTCACACTACGTGACGGATCGGTGACAGGGGGTCACACACTACATGAGCTGACAATGACTCTGTCACCCGACGCTGGTCTCCACCACGTTTTGTCAAGAAAACGCGTCATTTCCCTCTTCACATTTCACATGTGTTACCACTGATCACAGCCTGATGGTCACCGAGCTCGCCGACTGTTATCTTTATAATAACAAACTGTTTCATGTGTAGGTACACGTACCTACACACGAAACAGCTGTTGTTTGTTATTATAAAGATACCAATTAAAAAGACAAAGGATATGAGTGAAAGAAAGGATTAGCACACGCAGGTAGCAGGGATTATCTGTGCAACAGAGAAAGCTGGAGGTGAGTAAAAAGTGTTTTGCAGCCGACTCTTCCAGATATTTGGCATGCTAGATATATGGCAGGCCTCGGCGATGTGTGAGAAATGTGTCGGGGAGCCGTTTTGACATGTCGTTGAGTATTTCACACATAATGACTGGCGACCACCGATCGATCACGGATTTACCCCTGATCACAGCCTGACGGTTGCTGAGCTCACCGAGCGGCAAATCAGGCTAAAAACCGTGTAGTGTGAACTAGGCTTTAGCCACAGCACCCTGCAATACGCTTAGAAAAGACTATCTTTAGCTTGGCAAACATGAAAAAAAGTTTTCATAAAACCATTGCATTCAATCCTTAAGAAATTAAGAAAAAAGTTACATTTTATTGTTGTCAGATGATTTAGCAGCATAAAATTGTGATTTCATTAACATCACGGTGGCGCAGGATTTGCTGTGCATTTTGA